>NC_057419.1:105726950-105731477 GCF_019320065.1 Cervus canadensis
TGCTCCTATGTTGGGTGTGTATATATTTATAATTGTTATATCTTCTTCTTGGATTGACCCTTTGATCATTATATAGTGTCCTTTTTTGTCTGTTTTCACAGCTTTTATTTCAAAGTCTATTTTATGTAATATGAGTATTGCTATTGCTGCTTTCTTTTGGTCTCCATTTGTGTGATATATTTTTTTCCAGTCCTTCACTTTCAGTCTGCATGTGTCCCTAGGTTTGAGGTGGGTCTTTGGTAGACAGCATATATAGGGGTCTTATTTATTTATTTATTTTTATCCATTCTGCCAGTCTTTGTCGTTTGGTTGGGGCATTCAACCCATTTACATTTAAGGTAATTATTGATACATATGTTCCTGTTGACATTTACTTTGTTGTTCTGGGCTTGAGTTTATACACCTTTTCTGTGTTTCCTGTCTGGAGAAGATCCTTTAGCATTTGTTGACGAGCTGGTTTGGTGGTCCTGAATTCTCTGAGCTTTTGCTTGTCTCTAAAGCTTTTGATTTCTCCTTCATATTTGAATGAGATCCTTGCTGGGTACATTAATCTGGGTTGTAGGTTTTTCTCTTTCATCACTTTAAGTATGTCCTGCCATTCCCTTCTGGTCTGAAGAGTTTCTATTGAAAAATCAGCTGTTATCCTTATGGGGATCCCCTTGTAGGTTATTTGTTGTTTTTCCCTTGTTGCTTTTAATATTTGTCCTTTGTGTTTGATCTTCATTAATTTGATTAATATGTGTCTTGGGGTGTTTCGCCTTGGGTTTATCCTGATTGGGACTCTCTGGTTTTCTAGGACTTGGGTGGCTATTTCCTTCCCCATTTTAGGGAAATTTTCAACTATTTTCTCCTTGAGCATTTTCTCATGGCCTTTCTTTTTGTCTTCTTCTTCTGGGATTCCTATGATTCGAATGCTGCAGTGTTTAATATTGTCCCAGAAGTCTCTGAGGTTGTCCTCATTTCTTATAATACTTTTTTTTTTTCTATTTTCTTCTTTTGTTTATTTCCACCACTGTATCTTCCACCTCACTTATGCTATCTTCTGCCTCAGTTATTGTACTTTTGGTTCCCTCCAGAGTGCTTTTGATCTCAGTTAATACATTATTCATTATTGATTGAATCTTTTTTATTTCTTCTAGGTCCTTGTTAAACATTTCTTGCATCTTCTCAATCTTTGTCTCCAGACTATTTATCTGTAACTCCATTGTGTTTTCAAAATTTTGGATCATTTTAACTATCATTATTCTGAATTCTTTTTCAGTTAGACTCCCTATCTCCTCCTCTTTTGTTTGGATTGGTGGGGTTTTATCATGTTCCTTTACCTGCTGAATAATTCTCTACCTTTTCATCTTTTTTAGGTTGCTGTGTTTTGGGTGGCCTTTCTGCATACTGGAAGTTTGTGATTCTGCTTTATTGTGGAGTTTCTTCCCTGTGGGTGGGGTTGGACGAGTGGCTTGTCAAGGATTTCTGATTAGGGAAGCTTGTGTTGGGGTTCTGTTGGGTGGAGCTGGATGTCTTCTCTTTGGAGTGTAATGAAGTGTCCAGTAGTGAGTTATGAGGTATCTATGGGTTTGGTGTGACTTTTGGCCACGTGTATTTTTTGTATTCAGGGTTATGTTACTGCTTTGTTGGAAAATTAGCTTGGAATGTCTTGCTCTGAAACTTGTTGGCTCTTGGATGGAGCTTGGTTTCAGTGTAGATATGGAGGCTTTTGGATGAGCTTTTGTTGATTAATGGTCCCTGGAGTCAGGAGTTTTCTGGTTTTCTCAGGTTTTGGTTTTAGGTCTCCTGCTCCTGGCTTTCAGCCTTACTCTCATAGTAGCCTCAAGACTTCTCCATCCTTACAGCACTGATTATAAGACATCTAGGTTAATGGTGAAAAGATTCTCCACAATGAGGGACACCCAGAGAGGTTCACAGAGTTATATGAAGAAGAGGGAGGAGGGAGATAGAAGTGGCCAGAAGGAGAAGAGAGGAAATCAAAAGGGGAAAGAGCAGTCTAGCTAGTAATCAATTCCCTATTTAGTCTCCACAGTCTGGAACTCTCAGAGAGGTTCAAGGAGTTCCATAGAGTAGAGAAGAGGGAGGAAGGAGATAGAGGTGACCAGGAGGAGTGGAGGGGTGTCAAAAGGAGAGACCAGTCTAGCCTGTGATCAGTTCCCTAAGTTTTCTCAACAGCCTGGAATACCCAAAGAGAGTCACAGGGTTAAGTAGAGAAGAGAAGGGGGAGGGAGGAGATTGAATTGACCTGGGGTAGAAAAAGCAGAGTCAAACAGGGAGAGAGCAATCAAGCCAGTAATCACACTCTTAGATAAAAATGGGTACTGAAGATTGGATTCTTAAAGGTACAGAATTGATAACAAATACCAAAAAGCAAAGATTAAAAACCTAGAGTAGAGGTTAGACTCTCAAAAATGCAACATTAAAAAAAAAATCCCAAAAGTTATATATAAAAATACATAAAATTTGCTTTAAAAATTGGGTCTTTTTTGGCAAGGTAATAGTAGGTTTTAAAAATGGAAATTAAAGGAACAATAAAGAACTTAAAAATAAAAAAAAATTAAAACTTAAAAAAATGATAATCATAAAATATATCTAGGAATTTCTCTGGAGCTGTTGAGGGTAGTGTGTGGTCAGTTCAGTTTCAGATAGTTCCTTGTTCCACCTTATAGTTCTTCTCAAGGTCTATAGGCCCCTTCCAATGTGGCCAGTACTAACTACAGGGTTTTAATCTGTTGCACCTGTCACTTCTAAAGCTGTTCCCTCTTTGTTTATTTTGGCTTCCTCTGTTTGCAAGTCTCTTAAGTATCTAACTTTTGCCCTGACACAAAGGGATGAAGGTGGTCATTTATTTAGGCTCACTTGTTCAGTTGTGCTGCGGGGAGGGAGGAACACTGCAAACAAATATCACTGGCATGTGTGGGGAGTGCTCGCAGTGTCTGGGCCACACTGGGTTTCCCTTCACTCATGGCGTGTGTGCTTTACCAATCTACACTGCTCAGGCTCTAGGTTGTTCTGCCAGGGAACTGGCTAAGATGGGCCTTGGGTTGTGTGCACTTCCCAGATCTATGTCGCTCAGTTCAGGTTCTCAGGTATTCCACGAAGGCATAGACTCAGTTGGGCCTGCGTTTTGTGCCCTTCCCAGGTCCAAGCAGCTCAGGCGACCAGGTGCTTGTTGAGTGCACTCTTCCCAGCAGGGCGGTTTGTCTTATCACCTACCCGGTCCCAGCTGCTCGGTTTCCTGGGTGCGCAGTGGGAGCACCATCTCAGGTGTGCCATGTGTCTCTTCTGGGGTGCTGATCTCTGTCCACAACCCTCCTGATGGATGTCAACTGTCCAGGATCCCAGGAAGACTTGGTTAGCAAGTGGGAGCCTGCTCACAGTTGGGTAGGGGATGCTGTCTCTGGGGCTGAGTTTGCATTTCATCTGGCTCTGGCTGTCACCCGCCTGCCTCCCTACCTCCAGCGGGTGATGGGTTGGTCCACAGCTGGATAACGCTCCTTCCCTATTTGCTCAGTCCTTTGCTCTATGAGCAGGTCCAGCAGTGCCTTAGGTTAGAGCTTTTCAGGAAAAGTTCTCTCTTTTTCCTCTTTTTTATTTTTTCCCCTCTCTGGCTATCCCACAGTTTAGGTTGCTATCTCATGTTAGTTCCCTCAGATTGCCTTCAGAGCAATCAGGTCCGGTCCTTACCCTAAGCAATGCAGCCTGCACCTCCCTGTTCAGCCCCCACTTACTGGTGGTGGACACGAGCATCTGAGCTACTTCTCCACTGATAGTTGCAGTTAGGCATGTAATCTGTGGGTTTTGTTTACTTATTTTTTTTCCTCATGGTTATGTTGCCTTTTGAGATTCCAAAACTCTACACAGACCCACCATTGAGAGGGTTTCCTGGTGTTTGGAAACTGCTTCTCTTTTAAGACTCCCTCCCTGGGACGGGTCTCCATTCCTAAGTCTTTTGTCTCTTCTTTTATCTTTTATATTTTGTCCTACCTCCTTTCTTTTTTTTTTTTTTTTTTTTTTTTTTTTTTTTTTTTTTTTTTTTTTTTTTTTTTTTTAGTTGGAGGCTAATACTTCACAACATTTCAGTGGGTTACGTCATATATTGACATGAATCAGCCATGGAGTTACATGTATTCCCCATCCCGATCCCGCCTCCCACCTCCCTCTCCACCCGATTCCTCTGGGTCTTCCCAGTGCACCAGGCCCGACACTTGTCCCATGCTCCCCACCTGGGCTGGTGACGTGTTTCACCATAGATAGGTATACATGCTGTTCTTTTGAACATCCACCACAACATTCTCCCACAGAGTTCAAAAGTCGTTCTGTATTTCTGTGTCTCTTTTTCTGTTTTTGCATATAGGGGTTATCATTAACCATCTTTCTAAATTCCATATATATGTGTTTAGTATGCTGTAATGTTCTTTATCTTTCTGGCTACTTCACTCTGTATAATGGGCTCCAGTTCCATCCATCTCATTAGGACTGATTCAAATGAATTCTTTTTGACAGCTGAGTAATATTCCATGG
>NC_057419.1:105734751-105899964 GCF_019320065.1 Cervus canadensis
CTTTTCTAAGAATTTGTCCATTTCTTCCAAGTTGTCTAATTTATTGGCATAGAGCTGCTGGTAGTCGTCTCTTATGATCCTTTGTATTTCAGTTGTTGTCTGTTGTGATCTCTCCATTTTCATTTCTAATTTTGTTAATTTGGTTCTTCTCTCTTTGTTTCTTAATGAGTCTTGCTAATGGTTTGTCAATTTTGTTTATTTTTTCAAAAAACCAGCTTTAGCTTTGTTGATTTTTGCTATGGTCTCTTTAGTTTCTTTTGCATTTATTTCTGCCCTAATTTTTAAGATTTCTTTCCTTCTGCTAACCCTGGGTTTCTTCATTTCTTCCTTCTCTAATTGCTTTAGGTGTAGAGTTAGGTTATTTATTTGGCTTTTTTCTTGTTTCTTGATGTAAGCCTGTAATGCTATGAACTTTCCCCTTAGCACTGCTTTTACAGTGTCCCATAGGTTTTTGGTTGTTGTGTTTTCATTTTCATTCATTTCTATACATATTTTGATTTCTTTTTTGATTTCTTCTATGATTTGTTGGTTATTCAGAAGCATGTTATTTAGCCTCCATATGTTTGAATTTTTAACAATTTTTTTTCCTGTAATTGAGATCTAATTTTACTGCACTGTGGTCAGAAAAGATGACTGGAATGGATTTCAATTTTTTTGAATTTTCCAGAGACCAGATTAATGGCCCCAGGATGTGATCTATTCTGGAGAAGGTTCCATGTGCACTTGAGAAAAAGGTGAAGTTGATGGTTTTGGGGTGAAATGTCCTATAGATATCAATTAGGTCTAGCTGGTCCATTGTGTCATTTAAGGTTTGTGTTTCCTTGTTAATTTTCTGTTTAGTTGATCTATCCATGGTTGTGAGTGGGGTATTAAAGTCTCCACTATTATTGTGTTACTATTAATTTCCTCTTTCATACTCGTTAGTGTTTCCCTTACATATTGTGGTGGCTCCTTATGTTTTGGGTGCATATATATTTATAATTGTTATATCTTTTCTTGATTGATCCTTTGATCATTATGTAGTGTCCTTCCTTTGTCTCTTTCACAGCCTTTTTATTTGAAAAGTCTATTTTATCTGATATGAGTATTGCGACTACTGCTTTCTTTTGGTCTCCGTTTGCGTGAAATATTTTTTTCCAGCCCTTCACTTTCAGTCTGTATGTGTCTCTTGTTTTGAGGTGGGTCTCTTGTAGACAGCATATATAGGGGTCTTGTTTTTGTATCCATTCAGCCAATCTTTGTCTTTTGGTTGGGGCATTCAACCCATTTACATTTAGGGTAATTATTGATAGGTGTGGTCCCGTTGCCATTTACTTTGTTGTTTTGGGTTCACCGTTTATACAACCTTTCTGTATTTCCTGTCTAGAGAAGATCCTTTAGCAATTTGTTAGAACGAGCTGTTTGGTAAGTGCTGAATTCTCTCAGCTTTTGCTTATCTGTAAAGCTTTTGAGTTCCTCCTTCATATCTGGAATGGGATCCTTGCTGGATACATAATCTAGTTGTAGGTTATCTCTGTTCATTACTTTCAGGACAGTCCTGCATTTCCCTTCTGGCCTGGAGGTTTCTATTGATAGATCAGCTGTTATCCTTATGGGAAACCCTTTGTGTGTTATTTTTTTTTCCCTTGCTGCTTTTAATATTTGTTCTTTGTGTTTGATCTTTGTTAATTTGATTAATATGTGTCTTGGGGTGTTTCGCCTTGGGTTTATCCTGTTTGGGACTCTCTGGGCTTCTTGGACTTGGGTGGCTATTTCCTTCCCCATTTTAGGGAAGTTTTCAGCTATTATCTCCTCGAGTATTTTCTCATGGCCTTTCTGTTTGTCTTCTTCTTCTGGAACTCCTATGATTCGAATGTTGGGACGTTTCACTTTGTCCCAGAGGTCCCTGAGGTTGTCCTCATTTCTTTTGATCCTTTTTTCTTTTTTCCTCTCTGCTTCATTTATTTCCACCATTTTATCTTCTACCTCACTTATCCTATCTTCTGCTTCCGTTATTCTACTCTTGGTTCCCTCCAAAGTGTTTTTGATCTCATTCATTGCATTGTTCATTTTTAATTGACTTTTTTATTTCTTCTAGGTCTTTATTAAACAATTCTTGTATCTTTTCAATCTTTGTCTCCAGGCTATTTATCTGTAACTCCATTTTGTTTCAAGATTTTGGATCATTTTTATTATCATTATTCTAAATTCTTTTTCAGGTAGATTCCCTATCTCCTCCTCTTTTGTTTGACTTGGTGGGCATTTTTTTTTCTTGTTCCTTTACCTGTTGGGTAATTTTCTTTGCCCTTTTCATCTTGTTTTAGATTGCTTGTGTCTGGAAGTGGAACTTTCTGTATTCTGGAGGTCCTGTGGTTCCTTTTTATTGTGGAGGATTTAACCAGTGGGTTGGGGTTGGATCGTTTGGCTTGTCAAGGTTTCCTGGTTAGGGAAGCTTGCGTCAGTGTACTGGTGCGTGGAACTTGATTTCTTCTCTTTGGAGAGCAATGGAGTGCCCAGTAATGAGTTTTGAGTTGGGTCTATGTGTTAGGTGTGACCTTGGGTAGCCTGTATGTTGACATTCAGGGCTATGTTCCTGTGTTGCTGGAGAATTTGCGTGGTATGTCTTGCTCTAAAACTTATTGGCTCTTGGGTGGTGGCTGGTTTCAGTGTAGGTATGGAGGCTTTTGGACGGTCACTTATCACTTAAAGTTCCATGTAGTCAGGAGTTTTCTGGTGTTCTCAGGTTTTGGGCTTAAGTTTCCTGCCTCTGGATTTCAGTTTTATTCTTCCTGTAGTCTCAGGACTTCTCCAACTATACAGCTCTGATAATTAAACTTCTAGGTTAATGGCTAAAAGATTCTCCCCCGTTAGGGACACCCAGAGAGGTTCACAGAGTTACATGAACAGGAGAAAAGGGAGGAGGGAGATAGAGATGAGTAGGAGGAGAAAAAGGGGGACTCAAGAGGAGAGAGACAGATCTACGCAGCTGTCTGTTCCCAGAGTGTTCTCGTATCTCAGACACCTACAAGGATTCACAGAATTGGATGGGGAAGAGAAGGGGAAAAGAGGAAATAGAGGTGTTCTGAGGTAGAAAACAGAGAGTCAAGATTGGGAGGGAATAATCTTCGGTTTTAAGATAGGGCTTCTCTCTTTTTTTTTTTTTTGTAAGGTTATAGTGTAGTGAAGATGAAAATGAAGAGTAGTAGAGGAGTACTAGAGGACTTTAAAAGAAATAAGAGAAAAAGAAAAATAGAAAATAGAAGAGAAAAAGGAAAGAAGAAAAAAGAGAAAAAGAAAAAGAAAAAAAAAGAAAAAGAAAGAAAAAAAAATTTTTCCCCCTAATTAAAAAAATCGTAAAAATCTATGAAAATGAAAGTTAAGGAGTAATGGGGGAGTAATAGGGAATTTTAAAGGAAAATAAAAGAGAAAAAAGAAAAAAGAAAAAATATAAAAAGAAAAAAAAATTTTTTTTTCCTTACTTAGAAAAAAAAAAGTAAAAATATATCTAGGAATTTCTCTGGAGCTGTTGCGGTCAGTGTGGGTTCGGCTCAGTTTCAGATAGCTCCTCGTTCCAGCTTGCACTTCTCGATATCTACAGGGCCCTTCCGGTGAAGTCGGTGTTTTCTTCAGGGATTTTAATCTGTTGCACCAGTCCCTTCTGAAGCGGTTCCCTTTGTTTAATTGGCTTCTGTTTGCCGGTCTCTTCAGAGGCTCATTTCCGCCCTGACACAGGCGGCCGGAGGCGGACTCTTATTCAGGTAGCTAGTTCCGTTGCGCTGCTGGGAGGGGCTGACGCTGCGGGGCGGGGCTGGCGCTGCGGGGCGGGGCTGACGCTGCGGGGAGGGGCTGACGCTGCGGGGAGGGGCTGGCCCTGCGGGGGCGGGCTGGCGCTGCCGGGAGGGGCTGACGCTGCTTTCTCCGTCTGCCGCTGCTCAGGCTCCCGGCTGTTCTATATGGAGCGCGCCTCGCGCTGCGCTAGGTTCCAGCCCTCGGGTGTTACACAAAAGCGCGGAAGGAAAAGCTGCGCCTGCTCTCTGTGCCTTCCCCGTCAGAGCGGTCCAGGCAGCGAGGGGCTTGATGGGCGCACTATCCCCAGGTGTGGCGCACTCACTCCCTTCCGCGGACCCAGTCTCAGTTTCCGCTGGCGCCAGTCGGGTGCGCGCGCCTTCTGCCCTCCGCGTCCCCAGCCCCAGTCCCCGCCCGCGCCGGTCGGGTGCCTGCGCCCTGTGTCTCGCCGCGACCTTCCCCTCCCCCCTGCCTCCTGCCTCCGGCGGGGCTGGGCCGGTCCGCAGCCTGCGAGCTCTTCTCGGGACTTTCCCCGTCCCTTTGTTCTGCGAACGGCCGGCAGTGTGTTCCGGCCGGTCAATTTTCTCTCTCTCCTTTGGTCTCCCACAGTTCAAGTTGGCACCTCACAGAAGCTCCCCCCGATTGTCCTCAGGGCACTCAGGCCCGGACCCTAGCCCAAGCAAGGCCGCCTAAGACTCCCTTCCCGGGACGGGTCTCCGTCCTTAGCTCTTTTGTCTCACTTTTTATCTTTTATATTTTGTCCTACCTCCTTTCGAAGACAATGGTCTGCTTTTCTGGGCGCCTGATGACCTCAGCTAGCGATCAGAAGTTGTTTTGTGAAGTTTGCTCTGCATTCGGTTATTCTTTTGATGAATTTGTAGGAGAGAAAGTGGTCTCCCGGTCCTACTCCTCCGCCATCTTGGCTCCTCCCCGATCTCCACTCATTATCTAGGGAGGAGGTGTGGGGAAGGACAAAGAAAAAGCCTCTGTCCTACCTCCTTTCAAAGACAATGCACTGCCTTTCTGGGTGCCTGGTGTCCTCCGCCAGTGTTCATAAATTGTTTTGTGGTATTTGCTCAGCGTTCAAATGATCTTTTGATGAATTTGCATGGGAGAAAGTGGTCTCCCCTTCCTATCCCTCCACCATCTTAGGACAGCCCTCCAACAACCCAGTTTAAAATGGAGCTAAAGACCTTAACAGGCACTTCACTGAAGAAGATACAGAGATGTCAAGTAGGTACATGAAAACTACTTCACATCCTGTATCAGCAAGGAAATGCAAATTAAAATAATAAGACACCACTTGCTGTTGTTTAGTCACTCAGTTGTGTCTGACTCTTTTGTGACACTGTGGGCTGTAGCCTGCCAGACTTCTCTGTCCATGGGATTTACCAAGCAAGAACACTGGAGTGGGTTGCCATGTTCTCCTCCAGGGATCTTCCCAACCCAGGAGTTGAACCCATGTCTCCTTCCTTAGCAGGCAGATTCTTTACTGCTGAGTCAATGGGGAAGGCCAAGATACCATTACGTACCTATTAAAATGACTAGAATCTGGAACACTGACAACTGCAAATACTAGTGAGGATGTGAAACAAGAATTCTCTTTCATGGCTGGTGGGAATGCAAAATGATATGGCTACTTTGGAAGACAGTTTGACCATTTCTTAGGAAACTAAACATACTGAACACATGATCCAACAATCATGCATCTTGGTATTTAGCCAAAGGAGTTGGAAACATGTCCACACAACACCTTGAACTCGGATATTTCCAGCAGCTTTGTTCATAATTACCAACACTTGGAAACAACAAAGATGTCCCTCGGAGCTTCTCTAGTGGCTTAGTGGTAAAGAATCTGCCTGCAATGTAAGAGACCAGGGTTCGATCCCTGGGTTGAGAAGATTCCCTGGAGGAGGAAATGTCAACCCACTCCAATATTCTTTCCTGGAGAATTCCATGGACAGAGGAGCCTGGCAGGCTACAGTCCATGGGGTCACAAAGAGTTGGACATGACTGAAGCAACTGAGCATACACACATCCTTATTCTATATTCTTGATCTAAGTTATAAATGTTCTGTTATATAAAATCCTATTTGTCACTGGTGCGGCAAAATGTTCCTCCGTAGGTAAATGGATAAGCAAACTGTGGTTCATCCAGATGATAGAATATTATTCAACCCTAAAATTAAATAAGCTATAAAGTCATGAAAAGACAAGGGGGAATCTTAAATGTATATTACTATGTGAAAGAAACCCTTATGAAAATTCTACATACTATATGATTCCTACTATATCACATTCTGGAAAAAGTAAAATAAAAAAGTTTCAGAGGTTGCCTGGTCCTGCGGGGAGGAAGCTATGTATAGATGGGGAACAGAGAATTTTTAGGGCAGTGAAACTATACTGTGTGATATTCTAGTGGTGGATGTCATGTCAGTCATGTCATAAATTTGTCTAAATGTACACAACATACAATACTACAAATGAGCCCAACTGTAAACTATAGACTCTAGTTGACAACGATGCATCAAAGAAGGTTCAGCTTAGCTTTTCTGGTGGCTCAGATGGTAAAGAATCTGTCTGCAATGCAGGAAACCAGGTTTCAATCCCTGTGTCAGGAAAATCCCTTTGAGAAGGGAATGACAACCCACTCTAGTATTCTTGCCTGGAGAACCCCATGGACAGAGGAGCCTGGCAGGCTACAGTCCATGGGGTTGCAAAGAGTCAGGCATGACTGAGAAACTAACTCACTAACACTAACTAACAAAGTAGCACTCTGGTGAGGGATGTTGATAGTGGGAGAGGCTCTGCATGTGAGGGGGCACAAGGTATATATGAAATCTCTGTACCTTCTGTTCAATTTTGCTTTGGAACTAAAACTGTTCTAAAAAATAAAAGCAAATTTAAAAGTAGGGGAAAACATATATATGGCAAATGTTGTGCTTCCTGACCATACATAATATAACTGTGAAATGAGCAACAAAGCAACTGTTACTATCCCTGGGGGGCTCTATTCTTAGCCATCAGAAGTAAAATACTAAAACCTGCAATGAATGTGGTTAAAATAAATATGGTGAATGAATTAAATCAAAATTCTCTACAAATCACCAAACTAAATGATGATAGAGCAACACCTGAAGACCTCTAAAGACAAAAACTTTCTAGATCCTGTGTATGGTTCTTCACTGGAGAAGGCAAATGAAAGAAAAATTCACACTCAAAAATATTTAACTTGTTACTTTTTATGAATAAACCATTTGAAGACCTGTAAGAGAACTTTAGAAGATGAAGCAAAATTACCTAACTGCAGAATATGCATTCATTGGATGTGCACATGGAATATTCTCTAGGATAGGCTATATATTACTCCACAAAACAAATATCAGTACATTTTAAAAGCTTGAAATCATACAAAGTATCTTCTCTGATCTCAATGGAATGAAACTAAAGTTCACTGGGTGGGAAAACAACTTTGAAAATCCACAGTATGTGGAATTTGAACACTACCTTCTTTTTAAAAAAAATGAATATTGAGTATTTGTTGCACTGAGAACTGTACTGGCTACTGAGAAGTTATAAGACACAAAGATTTACAGTCTAGTTAGGATATTAATAACAATACACTCCTAAATAACCAGTGGGTCAAGATGAAAATCACAAGGGAAAATTGAAATACTTAGAGATGAATGAAAATGAAAACAAGCATGCCAAAATGTATGGAATGCAGCAAATGCAGTGGTAAAAGGAGATTTTACAGCTGTAAATGCAAATCTATAAGCTAATTTTACATACTGAGGAACTAGAAAAAGAAGAGCAAAGTAAATCCAGAGCTAGAAGGAGGAAGAAAATGAGAAACATTAGGGTGGAGATAAGTAAAATAGAGAATAGTAAAATAATAGAGATAATGAACAAAACCAAAAGTTGAATCTTTGGAAAGATCAACAAAATTGACCAACTTTTAATCAGGCTGACAAAGAAAAAAAAGAGAGGGGAGGTGAAAATTACTAAATTCAGAAATGTATTAGGGACATAACTACCAGTCATATATATATTTAAAGGATTATAAGAGAAGACTATGCATAATCATACATCAAAAAATTAGATAACCTAATTGAAATAGACAAATTCCTAAAATATACAAATTATCTAAACTGATTCAAGAAGATATAGAAAACCTCAACAGACATACAAGAGATTGAATCAGTAATCAAAAATCTCCCAACAAAGTAAGGACCAGGCAGCTTCACTGTTGAATTCTACCAAACCAATAAAAATTAACAATCTTTTTCAAACTCCTGCAAGAAATAGAAGAGGAGGGAATACTTCCTGACTCATTCTATGAGGCCAGTATTGAGTGTGTGCATGGTAAATCATTTCAGTTTTGTCCAACTCTTTGCAACCCCCATGGACTATAGCCCACCAGGCTCCTTTATCTGTGGGATTTCCTAGGCAAGAATACTGGAGTGGGTTGTCATTTCCTTCTCCAGGGGATCTTCCCAAGACAGGGATCAAACCCATGTCTCTTACATCTCCTGTATTGGCAGACGGGTCATTTACCAATAGCATCACCTGGGAAGCCCATGAAGCCAGCATTACTCTGATACTAAAGGCAGATAAAGATATCACAGAAAAGAAAATCACTGACCAAAATCCCTTATGAATAAAGATGCCAAATCCTCAATAAAATACTAACAAAACAAATCTAACAGCATATTAAAAGGATTATACACCATGAACAAGTGGAATTGATCCCAGGGATGCAAGGATGTGTCAACAAAAGAAAAATCGATCAATGTAATATACCATATTAATAGAGCAAAGGGGGAAAATGTACACGATTATCTCATTTGATATAGAAAGACATTTGAACACATGTAAATCCATGGCTGATTCAGGTCAATGTATGGCAAAAACCACTACAATATTGTAAAGTAATTAGCCTCCAACTAATATAAATAGGAAAAAAAAAGAAAGGAAAGAAAAAGCTTATCAACCTTTCATGACAAAGAAAAGGCCAGGAAACAGGAACAGAAAGGGACTTTCTCATCATGACAAAAGGCACTGTATTAGTTTCCTAAGTCTGCCTTCACAAAGGATTGTTTCAGTCTTCCCTGGTAGTTCAGTTGTAAAGAATCCTCCTGCCAATGCAGGAGACATGGGTTCAATCCCAGATTTGGGAACATCCCACATGCTGCAGATCAACTAAACCTGTGCACCATAACTACTGAACCCCTGCTCTAGAGCCCAGGAATCACAACTACTGAAGCCCATGCACCCAAGAGCCATGCTCCACAAGAGAAGCCACCACAATGAGAAGCCCACGCCCCACACCTAGAGCATAGCCCCCACTCACAGCAAATAGTGCTGCCCCACTCATGCAGCAATGAAGACCCAAGACAGCCAAAACTATATATATTAAGTACTGTCTCATAGTTCTAGAAATCAGAAGTCCAAGACCAAGGCATCAGCAGAGTTGCTTTGTTCTGAGTATTGTGAAGAAGAATCTGTTTCTTGCTTCTCCCATAGCTTCTAATGGTGTTTGTGTGTGTGTACACATATATTAATACATATAATTAAATGATGGGTATGTGATTTAAAAGTAAGTGAATGCATGCTATAATATGTCAGAGGGTGTAAGTGCTCTGAAGAAAAATAAAGCAAAATAACAAGGATAGAGAGCGTCTCCAGGGATTACTATATTTCACGAGGTGGATACAGTCTCTCTGATAAGATAAACCCTGATAAAAGACATGAATACACTGGTAATTTAATCTTTGCAAGTGTATGGAGGAAGAGCATCCAGATGATAATAAGTATAGTGCAAACTCTTTAAGAAAGGAAGTTGTTAGGCATGTTTGAGTTGCAGGAAGGATGCTATTATGGCTGTAAATGAAATGAACAAAGGGGGCAGTGGGAAGAGATAAGGCCAGAGAACTCAAAAGAAGCCAGCTACCATGACAGTATAGTAAGGTCATGGGATTTTCTCTGAATGAGATGGGAAGCCATTGGAGAGTTGAAAGTAAGATGTGACATGTTTTATGTTTTCAAAGGATCTTTCTCTGCTTTGTGGCATGAGAATAGATGTGGAAAAAGTAAATAAGTGGTTACCGCACATTTTCATAGGTAGTGGTTTAGACAAGGGTATCAGTAACGTACTGGTGAGAAGTGATCTGAATGTATTACAGACATCTGGATGTATTTTGCTTGAGCTGGTGCTTAGTCGCTCAGTCATGTCCGACTTTTTGCAACCCCATGGACTGTTTCCTGCCAACTCCTCTGTCCATGGGATTCTCCAGGCAAGAATACTGGAGTGGATTGCCATTTCCTTCTCCAAGGAAAGTATCTTTTGGAAAGTATAGGTGGTAGAATGTGTTGGATTTTTTATGAGGTATAAGAGAATGAGAGAAGCCAAGAATAGCATTCTTTTTGGCCCTAAGTACCTGAAAACATGGAATTGGCATTTATTGACATGGAGAAGGATTGGAGAAGGAACTGGGAACTTAGTTTTGGATATACTAAGTTTGAGATGCCAGTTAGATATATATGTGGAGATGCAGGCAGTTGCATATGAATCCAGGATCCAGGAGATAACTTTGGTGAGAGGTACTAAGTTTATAGATGTAAATTCAATCAATGAGGCTGAATAAATCACCTAAGATTAAGTGCAGATAGAGGAGAACATAGGTTCAAGGACTTTCTTGATTTTCCTCATCATTAAGATGTTTGGATGAGGGCACAGAGGTAACAGATGAGTGTAAGAAAGAATCTTTATTGTGAATGGAGGAAATATCAGAGAGATTGATGTCCTGGGAAGCTAAAACTGTTTCAAGGAAGTGAGAATGGGCAAGCTGCATGAAAGTAGCCAACCATATCTAGAGGTTAATTCTTCCAGAACACACAAACTTGCCTTGTTGAAAAACTGCATTCTTTCATTGAAGTTATCCTGTACGAAATTTCTGTGGTGCATTAAGTCTATAGTCATGACTTGCCCAAAAAGGGAGTGAGTGAAAAATGGGATCAGTGTGATTGGAACCCATTCCCCCTCCATTTTCTACACTGTCCCCCTTGCCTCCACCTTTTATTCCTATCCTGGAGTTTCCTGAATAACAGTAAATCACATTTTCTGGTCAAGTTACTAAGACAAATGCCAGGTATTTAGTAACAGTTAAAATTTTGAAAAACTTCAAGGAAAAACTCCACATTTAAATCACTGCAAATTCTTCCAGGAAAATCTGGCTCTTTAACTTGATAAATTGTCCCCTTGGACAGGAATGCATTATTACTGTTTAACATATCAATTTTCAGACTGGGAAATATCTCTATTTGATTCATTTCCTAGTCATAATTATGTTTGACTATTTTGTTTCTTGTAACATTTCAATTTATTTTTCTTGCTGTAACTGTGCAAAATAACTCTGGCATTTAGAACAAAGAGCTATTATCCTTGATTGATTTTGCAAACGTACATTTATAGCTGGGTCATGTTTCAATCTCCTGGAAGCCATGTTCATGGTTTATGCTCTTTCTATCTCATAGAAACTTTTTGGAAGCTTTCTATTAACTGCTTCTTTCACCACTGTTCCATTGGAAGTAACGAACTTGAGGGAGCTGGCTGACAATTATAATTCACTCATTAAGTCCCATTACCTCTGCAAACAATATAACTGGTTATTGGAAATCACATTTTCAAAGCTTCTAAACAACTTAGTACCTTTCAAATTCAGAAGCCAAGACAGAAAGTTAACAAAATTTAATTAATACCAAAAGGAATATAAAAAAAAAACCCAATAACTCCCCTTAATTCATCTTAGGAAACACTCAACCTGATGAGACTTACTGAAAGCAATTCATTTGTAATAAAGCTACCATCTCTGAATCATCTACTCTGTGGCAGGTACTTAACTAACATCCTCTCATTTAATTCTAAAATAACTCTGCCAGGTAACTCTTATCCTCAAATCACAAATGAGGAAACTAAGGCTCAGAGAGGTTGGTAAGCTGCTCAAGAGTACACAGATAAACAAGAGATTGCACATTTCCCTCATCTTTTTCTTGACTGTGATCAAATAACACCTTCTTGGCAAGGCCTTGGCTACCACTCTATTGATATTTGCAACTTGCAAATCCTTAGCACACCCTTTTCTTTCCCTTTCTTTTTTATCCATAGAAGTTATTAGTATCTAAATTACTATAAATCACTCATGTATTCCATTTATTGTTTGTCTCCCATTTCCTTGAAGATGGGGGACAGGAACCCAGGAACAAGGAGGAAATCAAGCAGCCATAGTAGAAGTTAGTGTGTATATTTAATTATCATCTTCTTATTCGACATATTGGGTTTTTAAAGACAGGGGAAGTGGCAGTTGTTTCCCTGAACCTTAGCACATACCCAGAAGGATTTTTTTTTCCTTATTCCAACTTCTAAGCTCTTTCTCTGCCTACTACCAGAAACCAACAAAAATGGTCTACTTCCTTACCCTGAATCCAAGAGCCTACTTTTATATATGTTAGAGGAGAAAGCAGAAAGAAAAATAATCTATTTTTCTTGGTAACTACTGCGTAGCTTGAGCATATGGGAAGGCTCCTTCTTTCCTGGGATACAATTACAGACATTAATTGATTTTGAGGCAAATATAATAGAGAATCACATACAGTAAGTACCGTACTCTGGTCTACCTGCAAGGCACAAACACATGCTTCCACAAAGCCTAGAATATTTTATTACATAGCAGGTAAGACACACAAGTTTTCTGAATAACACACTTATGAAAGGAATGTGATTCAACAACTGAAATCAAGAGCCTGGTAAAGACAGTGTTACTTTCTTGATGACACACCCCAACTCCATCCCCTAGGCAAGGTTTTGTGGAAGACACACTAAAGCCTTGTCCTGCACTTGGATCCAGTAGAGTGATGAACTGAACCAAACTTGACATTGATAGCAGCCTACAAAAGAGTCTTTACCAGAAAATTTAATAAAACAAAAGTGCAAAAGAAAATAATAGAATTGCACAGTCTACAAAACAAGATGTAGACTTGATCAGAGGTCTTCTCCCTATCTCTTTGGTGAGACAGCCAAAAAAAAAAAAAAAGAAAGAAAAGAAAAGAAAGACCAAGCACAAGTATAGGGGTCTCCCTTGGAACAGATTTTTCTGAAGTAGAAAAGAAAGATTGGGTACATTTTGAGTTGGGAAGGAAGGAAGTTGACAGTCCATGTTAGTGGGACTGTCTCCCTTGAATGTGGCTGAGAATTTCATTGACTGAAAAGGCGTTTCCTTTTGTGTAACATGCAGTGGAGAACCTTGCCAGGCCTCCCTCAGCCCTTTTCTGAGGTTCAAAGAGCACACTGCCTGAAGACATGCTCTTTAACATGTTAATTTGTATTTCACAGGAGGACAATGAACAATCTGTTCTCTAGAAACAGCAAAGGAAATAGAGAATTTACCCACAGGATAACTCATTATTCACCAAAGGTAGAGAACTAATTCAGAGGCACCTTCATCACCTTTGGCATCCTATATCTAGGACTTCTCTGGGAGGACAGAAAGTCAAAGGGGGGCTTGTGGCCACCGCCTGCTGAGAAATGGTCTGTCCCTTGTGGAGATCCATGGACTGATCCCTCTCGAGATGGGCTAGAGGCTGTATGTCCTCTGCACTAGCATCTGGGTTGACCGCGTGGAGGTCTTGTCCTTCATTGACCTGGCTCTTTTCTCTCCTGCATCAAAAAGGCTGAATGGAGCTAGACAAAAAAAAAAAAAAAAAGGCTGGTGGGTGCGAATGGCAAATAAAATAGCTATTATCTATTTTTAGACAGAAGTTATATTTGAGAAAGCACTGATTCTTCTTTTGTTTTCACAAACAACCTGCTCCATCCTGCCCAGGTTGAAACCTGTGCTTAAGTAATAGAAGAAAACCTAAAAAGGAAACAGATGCTTTGTGCCCCATTTCAACTTCCTGAAGTCGGGAGGTGGGGAGTGGGGGGCTGGGGGGAGGAGGAATCTAATTTAGAAACTATTTTAAAGACAGAAATCATAGGTTAAAATAGGCTGCAAGGTCTACTTTTACTTTCTTCTTCCTGATGTTTTTAGAGAAAATTATTGAGGGCATTTGGAGGATGAACTAAACACATTGCAGTGTAACCGTGAAGGTCCAATGTTAGTCCATTTCCTAAACTCTCCAACTCAGATAAAAGATACATCTCAGAATTTATCACAGGATACCTCTTACTCTTGACTTTTTTATACTTTTCTTTTCCTTAACACATAAAGTTTCCTGAGGACAAGCATTATATAGACTAAGTACTTGCTGAATTAAATGAAACTTTTTTCTATGTGAATGCATTTATTTTATCATATAATACAGAGGATATTATAGAAAATTCATAATATGTATATATGTGGTGGTGGTCTTGCAACTCTATGGACTGCCAAGTTCCTCTATCCATGTGATTTCCCAGGCAAGAATACTAGAGTGGGCTGTCATTTCCTTCTCCAGGGGGTCTTCCTGACCCAGGGATCGAACCCGGGTCTCCTGCATTGCAGGCGAATTCTTTACTGCTGAACCACCATATGTTAATACTTATGTCCTAATTATGTGAGTAAAAATTGATGAAAAATCATCAAATGTAATTTGGCAATATGTTTCAAAACCTATAATGTATCTCCTTTGTGACCGAGTGAATCTGTTACTAGTAATTCCTTTTCTGGACATGCTTGTGCATATAGATAAAGACATAGGAATAAATATGAAAATAGAAACACTGTTACATTACAGATAACCTAAATGTCTACTAGTAGAAGTCTGATAAAAATAGCTATTGTCTTTTCAAATGCTATTTTAAAACTCAATTCAAATTTTCCCCAGAATTGCCCCTTCAGTTTTAGCTTTGGGATTAATTAAATTTGACAATAAACAATGACTTCTCCTAATTGATAACTGACTTTTCTCTTTGCAAACGGAATACCTTTCTCCTCTATTCTTTTTTTAAATTAATTAATTAATTAATTTTACTTTACAACATTGTATTGGTTTAGCCACACATTGACGTGAATCCACCATGGGTATACATATGTTCCCCATCCTGAACCCCACTCCCATCTCCCTCCTCATCCCACCCCTCTGGGTCATCCCAGTGCACCAGCTCCAAGCATCCTGTATCATGCATCAAGGCTGGACTGGCGATTCGTTTCACATATGATAATTTACATGTTTCAATGCCATTCTCCCATATCACCCCACCCTCGCCCTCTCCCACAGAGTCGAAACCATTGTTCAATACATCTGTGTCTCTCTTGCTGTCTCGAATACAGGGTTATCATTACCATCATTCTAAATTCCATATATATGTATTAGTATACTATATTGGTGTATTTTTTTTCTCTGGCTTAATTCACTCTGTATAATAGGCTCCAATTTCATCCACCTCATTAGAGCTGATTCAAATGTATTCTTTTTAATGGCTGAGTAATATTCCATTGTGTATATGTACCACAGCTTTCTTATCCACTCATCTGCCAATGGAGATCTAGATTGTTTCCATGTCCTGGCTATTATAAACAGTGCTGGGATGAATATTGGGGTACACGTGTCTCTTTCAATTCTGGTTTCCTCAGTGTGTATGCCCAGCAGCGGGATTGCTGGGTCATATGGCAGTTCCATTTCCAGTTTTTTTAGGGAATCTCCACACTGTTCTCCATAATGGCTGTACTAGTTTGCATTCCCATCAACAGTGTAAGAGGGTCCCCTTTTCCCCACACCCTGTCCAGCATTTATTGCTTGTAGACTTTTGGATAGCAGCCATTCTGACTGGCATGTAATGGTACCTCATTGTGGTTCTGATTTGCATTTCTCTGATAATGAGGGATGTTGAGCATCTTTTCATGTGTTTGTTAGCCATCTGTACGTCTTCTTTGGAGAAATGACTGTTTAGTTCTTTGGCCTACATTTTGATTTGGGTCATTTATTTTTCTGGAATTGAGCTGCAAGAGTTGCTTGTATATTTTTGAGATTAATTCTTTGCCCGTTGCTTCATTTGCTATTAGTGTCTCCCATTCTGAAGGCTGTCTTTTCACCTTGCTTATAGTTTCCTTTGTTGTGCAGAAGCTTTTAATTTTTTTTTAATTTTTAAATTTTTTTCCATTTATTTTTATTCGTTGGAGGCTAATTACTTTACAATATTGTAGTGGTTTTTGCCATACATTGACATGAATCAGTCATGTATTTACATGTGTTCCCCATCCCAATTCCCCCTACCACCTCCCTCTCCATCCCATCCCTCTAGGTCTTCCCAGTGCACCAGCCCTGAGCACCCATCTCATGCATCCAACCTGGGCTGGTGATCTGTTTCACCCTTGATAGTATGCTTCTTTCAACACTGTTCTCTCTGAGCAGCCCACCCTCGCCTTCTCCCACAGAGTCCAAAAGTCTGTTCTGTACATCTGTGTCTCTTTTTCTGTTTTGCATATAGGGTTATTGTTACCATCTTTTTAAATTCCATATATATACATTAGTATACTGTATTGGTCTTTATCTTTCTGGCTTACTTCACTCTGTATAATGGGCTCCAGTTTCATCCATCTCATTAGAACTGATTCAAATGAATTCTTTTTAATGGCTGAGTAATATTCTATAGTGTATATGTACCACAGCTTTCTTATCCATTCGTCTGCTGATGGGCATCTAGGTTGCTTCCATGCCCTGGCTATTATAAACAGTGCTGCAACGAACATTGGGGTGCACGTGTCTCTTTCAGATCTAGTTTCCTTGGTGTGTATGCCCAGGAGTGGGATTGCTGGGTCATATGGCAGTTCTATTTCCAGTTTTTTAAGGAATCTCCACACTGTTCTCCACAGTGGCTGTACTAGTTTGCATTCCCACCAACAGTGTAAGAGGGTTCCCTTTTCTTCACACCCTCACCAGCATGTATTGCTTGTAGACTTTTGGATAGCAGCCATTCTGACTGGCATGTAATGGTACCTCATTGTGGTTTTGATTTGCATTTCTCTGATAATGCGGGATGTTGAGCATCTTTTCTTGTGTTTGTTAGCCATCTGTATGTCTTCTTTGGAGAAATGTCTGTTTAGATCTTTGGCCCATTTTTTGATTGGGTAATTTATTTTTCTGGAATTGAGCTGCAGGTGTTGCTTATATATTTTTGTCTTGATGACTGTGGCTTTGTAGTAGAGCCTGAAGTCAGGCAGGTTGATTCCTCCAGTTCCATTCTTCTTCCTCAAGATTGCTTTGACTATTTGAGTTTTTTTGTATTGCCATACAAATTGTGAAATTATTTGTTCTAGTTCTGTGAAGAATAGCGTTGGTAGCTTGATAGGGTGCATTGAATCTATAGATTGCTTTGGGTAGTATACTCATTTTCACAATATTGATGCTTCCAATCCATGAGCATGGTATGTTTCTCCATCTGTTTGTGTCCTCTTTGATTTCTTTCATCAGTGTTTTATAGTTTTCTATGTATAGGTCTTTTGTTTCTTTAGGTAGATATACTCCTAAGTATTTTATTCTTTTTGTTGCAATGCTGAATGGTATTCTTTCCTTAATTCCTCTTTCTGTTTTCTCATTGTTAGTGTATAGGAATGCAAGGGATTTCTGTGTGCTAATTTTATATCCTGCAACTTTACTATATTCATTGATTAGCCTTAGTATTTTTCTGGTGGAATCTTTAGGGTTTTCTATGTAGAGTGTCATGTCATCTGCAGTCAGAGTTTTACTTCTTTTCCAATTTGGATTCCTTTTTTTTTTTTTTTTTTCTTTTTCTGCTCTGACTGCTGTGACCAAAACCTCCAAAACTATATTGAATAGTAGTCGTGAGAGTGGGCACCCTTGTCTTGTTCCTGACTTTAGGGGAAATGCTTTAAATTTTTCACCATTGAGGATAATGTTTGCTGAGGTTTTCTCATATATAGCTTTTATTATGTTGAGGTATATTCCTTCTATTCCTGCTTTCTGGAGGGTTTTTATCATAAATGGATGTTCAATTTTGTCAAAGGCTTTCTCTGCATCTATTGAGATAATCATATGGTTTTTATTTTTCAATTCGTTAATGTGGTGTATTGCATTGATTGATTTGTGGATATTAAAGAATCCTTGCATCCCTGGGATAAAGCCCACTTGGTCATGATGTATGATCTTTTTAATATGTTGTTGGATTCTGTTTGCTAGAATTTTGTTAAGGATTTTTGCATCTATGTTCATCAGTGATATAGGCCTATTGTTTTCTTTTTTGTGTGTGTCATCGTTGTCAGGTTTTGGTATTAATGTGATGGTGGCCTCATAGAATGAGTTAGGAAGTTTACCTTCCTATGTAATTTTCTGGAAGTGTTTCATTAGGCTAGGTGTTAGTTCTTCTGTACATTTTTGGTAGAATTCAGCTGTGAAGCTGTCTGGTCCTGGCCTTTGTTTTTTGGAAGATTTCTGATTACAGTTTCAATTTCCATGCTTGTGATGGATCTGTTGAGATTTTCTCTTTCTTCCTGGTTCAGTTTTGGAAAGTTGTAATTTTCTAAGAATTTGTCCATTTCTTCCAAGTTGTCCATTTTATTGGCATATAGTTGCTGGTAATAGTCTCTTATGATCCTTTGTATTTCTGTGTTGTTTGCTGTGATTTCTCCATTTTCGTTTCTAATTTTGTTGATTTGATTTTTCTCCCTTTGTTTCTTGATGAGTCTGGCTAATGGTTTGTCAATTTTGTTTACCTTCTCAAAGAACCAGCTTTTGGTTTTGTTGATTTTTGCTATGGTCTCTTTTGCTTCTTTTGCATTTATTTCTGCTCCAATTTTAAGATTTCTTTCCCTCTACTTACCCTGGGGTTCTTCATTTCTTGTGTTTATAGTTGCTTTAGGTGTAGAGTTTATTTATTTGACTTTTTTCTTGTTTCTTGAGGTAAGCCTGTACTGCTATGAATCTTCCCCTTAGCACTGATTTTATAGTGTCCCATAGGTCTTGGATTGTTGTGCTTTCATTTTCATTCGTTTCTATGCATATTTTGATTTCTTTTTTGATTTATTCTGTGATATGTTGGTTATTCAGCAGTGTGTTGTTCAGCCTCCATATGTTGGAATTTTTAATTGTTTTTCTCCTATAATTGACATCTAATCTTACTGCATTGTGGTCAGAGAAGATGTTTGGAATGATTTCAATTTTTTGAATTTACCAAGGCTAGATTTATGGCCCAGGGTGTGATCTATCCTGGAAAAGGTTCCGTGTGCACTTGAGAAAAAGGTGAATTTCATTGTTTTCAGGTGAAATGTCTTACAGATATCAAGTAGGTCTAACTGGTCTATTGTATCTTTTAAATTTGTGTTTCCTCGTTAATTTTCTGTTTAGTTGATCTATTCATAGGTGTGAGTGGAGTATTAATGTCTCCCATTATTATTGTGTTATTGTTAATTTCCCCTTTCATACTTGTTAGCATTTGTCTTACATATTGTGGTGCTCCTATGTTGGGTGCATATATATTTATGATTGTTATATCTTCTTCTTGGAATGATCCTTTGATCATTATGTCATGTCCGTCTTTGTCTCTTTTCACAAACTTTGTTTTAAAGTCTATTTTATCTGATATCAGTATTGCTACTCCTGCTTTCTTTTTGTCTCTATTTGCATGGAATATCTTTTTCCACCCCTTCACTTTCAGTCTGTATGTGTCCCTTGTTTCGAGGTGGGTCTCTTGTAGACAACATATATAGGGGTCTTGCTTTTGTATCCATTCATCCAGTCTTTGTCTTTTGGTTGGGACATTCAACCTATTTACATTTAAGTTAATTATTGATAACTATGATCCTGTTGCCATTTACTTTATTGTTTTGGGTTTGAGTTTATACACCCTTTCAGTGTTTCCTCTCTAGAGAAGATCCTTTAGCATTTGTTGGAAAGTTGGTTTGATGGTGCTGAATTCTCTGAGCTCTTGCTTGTCTGTAAAGCTTTTGCTTTCTCCTTCATATTTGAATGAGATCCTTGCTGGGTACAGTAATCTGGGTTGTAGGTTTTTCTCTTTCATCACTTTAAGTGTGTCCTGCCATTCCCTTCTGGCCTGAAGAGTTTCTATTGAAAGATCAGCTGTTATCCTTATGGGGATCCCCTTGTAGGTTATTTGTTGTTTTTTCCTTGCTGCTTTTAATATTTGTTCTTTGTGTTTGATCTTCATTATATTTGATTAATATGTGTCTTGGGGTGTTTCGCCTTGGGTTTATCCTGTTTGGGATGCTCTGGGTTTCTTGGACTTGGGTAATTATATATTTCTCCATTTTAGGGAAGTTTTCAGCTATTATCTACTCCAGTATTTTCTCATGGTGTTTCTTTTTGTCCTCTTCCTCTGGGACTCCTATGATTCGAATGTCGGGGCATTTCACATTGTCCTAGAGGTCTCTGAGGTTGTCCTCATTTCTTTTAATTCTTTTTTTCTTTTTTTCCTCTCTGTTTCATTTATTTCTACCATTCTATCCTCTACCTCTCTTATCCTATCTTCTGCCTCTGTTATTCTACTGTTGGTTCCCTCCAGAGTGTTTTTTATCTCATTTATTGCATTATTCATTATTGATTGACTCTTTTTTATTTCTTCTACGTCTTTGTTAAACCTTTCTTTCATCTTTTCGATACTTGTCTCCAAGCTATTTATCTGTAACTCCAATTTGCTTTCAAGATTTGGGATCATTTTCACTATCATTATTCAGAATTCTTCATCAGGTAGACTCCCTATCTCTTCCTCTTTTGTTTGGTTTGATGGGCATTTATCCTGTTCCTTTACCTGCTGGGTATTTCTCTGCCTTTTCATCTTGTTTAGATTGCTGTGTTTGGAGTGGCCTTTCTGTATTCTGGCAGTTGGTTTTTCCTCTTTATTGTGGAAGTTCCTCATTCTGGGTGGGGTTGGACGAGTGGCTTGTCAAGGTTTTCTGGTTAGGGAATCTTGTGTCGGTATTCTGGTGGGTAGAGCTGGATTTCTTCCCTCTGGAGTGCAATGAAGTGTCCAGTAATAAGTTTTGAAATGTCAGTGGGTTTGGTGTGACTTTGGTCACTGTATATTGAGGCTCAGGGCTATGTTCCTGTGTTGCTGGAGAATTTGCATGGTATGTCTTGGTCTGGAACTTCTGGCCCTTGGGTGGTGGTTGGTTTCAGTGTAGGTATGAAGGCATTTGATGAGCTCCTATTATTTAATGTTCCCTGGATCCAGGAGTTCTCTGGAATTTTCAGGATTTGGACAAGCCTCCTGCCTCTGGTTTTCAGCCTTATTCTTACAGTAGCCTCGAGATTTCTCCATCTATACAGCACTGATGATAAAACATCTAGGTTAATGATGAAAAGCTTCTCCACAGTGAGGGACACCTGGAGAGGTACACAGAGTTACATGGAGAAGAGAAGAGGGAGGAGGGAGTTAGAGGTGACCAGGAGAAGCAGAGGGGATATCAAAAGGGGAGAGAGCAAGCTAGCCAGTAATCACTTCCCTATGTGCTCTCCACAGTCTGAATCCCTCAGAGATGTTCACGGAGTTACACAGAGAGGAGAAGAGGGAGGAAGGAGACAGAGGTGGCCAGGAGGATAAAAGGGGGAATCAAAAGGAGAGAGAGAGATCCAGCCAGTACTCAGTTCCCTAAGTGTTCTCCACAGCCTGGAACACACAAAGAGATTCACTGAGTTGGTTAGAGAAGAAAAGGGGGCGGTGGGAGATAGAGGCCACTTGATGGAGAAAAAGGAGAGTCAAAAGGGGGAGAGAGCATTAGGCCAGTGATCCTGCATCCAAGTAAAAATGGGTACTGAAGATTGGGTTCTTAAAAGTACAAAGTTGATAACAAATACCGAAAAGCAAAGATTAAAAATCTTGGGTAGAAGTTAGATTCCCAAAAATACAATATTAACAAAATAAAAAATAAAAACAAACAGACAAACAAAAGTCACAGAAATTATTTTATATATATATATATGAAATTTGTTTTAAAAATAGGGTCTTTTTTTTGTCAGGGTAATAGTAGGCTATAAAAATGAAAATTAAAAGAGTAATGGGGACTTAAAAATAAAAAAAATTAAAAAATAATTTTTTAATTAAAAAAATGATAGTAGTAAAAATATATCTAAGACTTCCTCTGGAGCTGCTGTGGACAGTGTGGGCTCAGTTCATCTCAGATAGTTCCTTGGTCTGGCTTGTACTTCTCAAGGTCTATAGGCCCCTTCCTACGTAGTCAGTGCTAACTACATGGTTTCAATCTATTGCACCTGTCACTTCCAAAGCGGTTCCCTCTATTTTAGCTTTTGTTTGCTGGTCTCTTCAGTGTCTAATTTCCATCCTGACAGAAGGGGCACAGTGGTGGTCACTATTTTTTTTTTTTTTTTTAAGGCTCGCTTGTTCAGTTGTGCTTTGGAGAGGGAGGAACACTGTGAACAAATATCACTGGTGTGTGCTCACACTGATTCAGCCACACTGGGCTTGCCCCCACTCATGGCGTGTGTGCTTTCCCAGTCTACACTGCTCAGACTCTATGTTGCTCTGCCGGGAACTATCTGATGAGGACCCTGGTTTACATGCACTTCCCAGGTCTAAACTGCTCAGGTTCAGGTTCTTGGGTACTCCACAAAGATGCAGACTTGGTTGGGCCTGCATTTTGTGCCTGTCCCAAGTCCAAGCAGCTCAGGTGACCAGGTGCTTGGCGCGCGTAGTTGCCCCCTGTTGAAGGCTGTGACTTATCCCCTCCCCCTTTCCAGCCGCTCAGTTTTCTGGGTGTACAATGGGCGTGCTTTCTCAGGTGTGCCGTGTGTCTATTCTGGGGAGCTGGTCTCTGACTGTGATGCTCCCGGCAGATGTTGATCATCCAGAATCCCAAGAAGTCTTGGTTAGCAAAGAAGTCTGCTTGCAGTTTGGTATAGGATGCCTCTCTGGGACTGATTGCCCCCTTACAGCTCTGGCTGCCCTCGCCTGCCTGTCTCAGGCAGGGGATGGGCTGGCCCACAGCCGGCTAGCTCTGCTCAGTCCTTTGTTCTGTGAGCGTGCCTGAGGTTAGGGCTTTTCATGGCTTTTCGCAGGATCGCAGGATAGCTATCCCACAGTCTGGGTTGCTATCTCAAGCTAGTTTCCTCAGATTGCCCTCAGGGCATTCAGGCCTGGTCCTTAAGCAATGCAGCCTGCTCCTCTCTGTCCCTCCCCTGCTTGCTAGTGGGGGATGCAAGTATCTGGGCTGCTGCTCTGCTGGGAGTTGCTGTTAGGCACATAATTTGTGGGTTTTAATTATTTATTTTTCCTCCCAGTTATTTTGCCCTCCGAAATTCCAAGGCGAGCCACAGACCCTCCGGAGAGTTTCCTGGTGTTTGGAAACTTCTCTCTTTTTTCAGACTCCCTTCCCTGGACAGATATCCATCCCTACCTCTTTTGTCTCTCTTTTTATCTTATCTTTTGCCCTACCTCCTTTCAAAGACGATGGACAGCCTTTCTGTGTGCCTGATGTCCTCTGCCGGCATTCAGAAGTTGTTCTGTGGAATTTGCTTGGCATTCAAATGTTCTTTTGATAAATTTGTGGGGGAGAAAGTGGTATCCCCATCCTATTCCTCTGCCATCTTAGGACCACCTCTATTCTTTTTTTTAATCAAATGAAATTGATAGATTGTGCATTAGAATGAAAAGAAATAAAAGACCACAAAGTAGTATCAAGAGTAATCAGTTAATAACAAAGGGAAACAGGAGTGAAATAAACCCATACGAGGGGATCCTATATTTAAAAAAAAAAAAAGAAAGAAAGAAAGAAAGAAAAGTTACACAAAACAGACACAATTTATGCTCTTGGTGGGCTTTCAATACAGAGCATCAGTGAGGGGTTAAAGGACCCCCTACAATAATGATCATTGTGATAAAGAGAGAAAAAAATCATGGGACTATGTGAATTTTAAGCAGGATGACCTGACCAATCACAAAACCAAACACTTCCCAGAATTTTTTTTTTCCCAGCAGAGAATTGATGGAGTTGAGTTATAGCTGAAAATTCCATGGGCAGAGGAGCCTGGCGGGCTACAGTCATGGGACCAGAAAGAGATGGATACAACTGAGCACACAATAGCTGATGAGGTGATGAAATCCATATCATAAAGGACCAAGGAACATTTACACAAAACTTAAAATTATAATCTGGGAATGCATATAAGGGCTATAAAAAAATCTCCAAGACTTGGTGATAGCTGAACATGCAATTCAATCAGCACAATACATACAACACAGTCAATCGTAAAGGAATCAGTCCTGAATTTTGACTGGAAGGACTGATGCTGACGCTGGAGCTCCAATACTTCGGCCACTTGATGTGAAGAAATGACTTATTGGAAAAGACCCTGATGCTGGGAAAGATTGAAGGCAGGAGGATAAGGTGACAAAAAAGGATGAGATGATTGGATGGCACCACCGACTCGATGGACATGAGTTTGAGCAAGCTCCAGGAACTGGTGATGGACAGGGAAGCCTGGCCTGCCACAGTCCACAGGGCAGCAGAGAGTTGGACACAACTGAGAGACTGAACAGAACTAAACTGAACATATAATGTTACAAAAACAAAGTGAGACATTTAAAAAGCTATTTGATCATTACTATTAGCTAAACCAAGAGGCAACATTTTAGTTAAGAGTGTGGAATCCATTTAAAAAGGAACAATACAAATGAGCTTACTTACAAAACAGAAAGAGACTCACAGACTTAGAGAACTGAACTTATGGTTGTCAGGAAGAAAGGATGAGGGGAAGGTATAGATTTAGGGAATTTGGGATGGGCATGTACACACTGCTATATTTAAAATGGATAACCAACAAGGACCTACTGTATAGCACATGGAACTCTGCTCAATGTTATGTGACAGCCTTGATGGGAGGGGAGTTTGGGGGAGAATGGATATATGTATATGTATGGCTGAGTCCCTTCACTCTTCACCTGATGTTGTTCAGTTACTCAGTTGTGTCCAACACTTTATAAATTTTATAAGCTTTTATAAGCTAAAAGTCTTTAGACTTTATAAATTGTTAAATGCATTGATTGAAGGAAGAAAATGTTATTGACTTTCTAAGATGTAGTTAATAACCAGTTTTAACAAAGACCCATCAGATCAAGATTTACATATTTGGAATTTATAATTCTCTGAAGCAAAGACCAGGATAAAATGTTTATATTACTTCATGGGGATGCACTGTTATTTGATATATGTTTTTCAATGTGTTATTGTTAATAGTAACAATAGCAGAGGTTAGGATTTAATATAAACCAAGAACTCCACTGTTGTACATATATTAAAGAATTGAATCTTCAAAAACATTCTACATGTGGAGACTACTGTTACCCCCATTTTACATAAGATCAAACTAAAACAAAGACTGTCATTTGCCTAAAGCCATACAACTAGTAATAAAAGAACTTGGGTATTTTCACCAAGTCAGGCTAGCTTCAGTATTTGCAACTTTTATGCACTGCACATTGATTGCCTTTATTCTCATAATTTAGTAGGAATTGCACCTACTTGAAATATTTTGTACCCTGATATCAATTTAATTCAGAATACCACTTTCCAGTTGGTCCCAATATTTTTCTGGCCAAAGTTCACTAGTTTGTATTTTAAGAGTATGTTTCTTTGGTCAACAATCTGGAAAACCTCATCAAAAATACTGCTGACACTTTTATTGACACAAGTCTCAATATTCAGCTCATATCAATTTCAATTTTTATCAAGAATCTTATGGAGACAAACATAAAACAATGTGAGTATGTGTCCAGTGCCAAGATGTGTTTTAAGATTGACACAATCTCTTCTCTAAAAACCACCTGGAGAGATACTGTCTCTTATCATCAAAAAGCAGCCTTGTCACTTGTTTGCCACAACTCAAATTAAGCTGAGAGTCAAAATAAACGAGGTGAAAGATTAGCAACAAATAGTTTTTATCTGAAAGTTAGGAGTTGAACATCCTATTTACTTGAACAAATAAGGTATATTTTAGATAGAGCATAGACAGATACAACTTGATATTGCTAGCTTTCGCAGAAATATTCACATCCCATTTCCCAAAGCATGAGCATACTTTATATTCTGTTCCTTTTTGGAATCAAAAATCTTGATCTCTCTTTTACTGGATCCTAGCTTTCTAGGTGGCAGTGAAAGTGAAAGTGTTAGTTGCTCAGTTTTGTCTGACTCTTTGTGACCACATGGCCTGTAGCCCATCATTCTCCTCTGACCATGGGATTCTCCAGGCAAGAATACTGGAGTGGGTTGCCATTTCTTTCTCCAGGATCTTCCTGACTCAGGGATCCAACCCAGAGCTCCCACACTGCAGATTCTTTACCGTTTGAGCTCCCCGGGGAAGTCCCTAGGTGGCGCTAGTGGTAAAGAACCCACCTGCCACTGCAGGCAATGTAAGAGATGCCGGTTTGATCCCTGGATTATGAAGATCCCATGGAAAAGGGAATGGCAACCCACTCCAGTATTCTTGCCTGGAGAATCCCATGGACAGAGGAGCCTGGTAGGCTATAGTCCGTAGAGTCACAGAGTTGGACACTACTGAAGCAACTTAACACGCACATAGGGAAACATTAACCAAAGTATATTCAGTGGGACAAGGCTTCCCTGGTGGCTCAGTGGTAAAAGAACCCACCTGCATTGCAGGAGAGGTGGGTTGGATCCCTGGATCTGGAAGATCCCCTGGAGAAGGGCATGGCAACCCACTCCAGTATTCTTGCCTGGAAAATCCCATGGACAACAGAGCCTGATGGGCTATAGTCCATGGAGTCACAAAGAGCCGGGCATGACTAAACGACTGAGCATACACAGAAACACACAGAATCTGTGGGATGTTGATTGCTGTTAAGAATAGAAAAGTATTTTGCAGACAAATTTTGAGGGAACTAGGTTATACAAAGTTAACCAGGCTTCAGTACCACAGGATCTTCAGAGCCTTTGTGTATTAACATCCATCATTAATCTCCAAGAGCAAAATCAATTATGAAGAAAGCTTCAGAAATTTTTGACCACAAGCATTTTTTTTTTCTTTCTGTAGCATGTCAGTGTGGGAAAATTACTTCACAAACAGGTTTTGGGAATCAGTGTTGTGACACAGTATTTTGAAGAGGGTTTAAAAAGACCTCAGATGCTGGCTTCTAGATTTGCTGTTAGAAATTAATTTGAGAAAGGTGATGTGAGAAGGCTTCTTGGAAATGCTTTTTCCTGGGTTCTATACCTAGAAATCTGGGATAGATTCAGAATCCTGTATTTGGCTTGGAGGAGGGAATCTTTCCTTTTGTCTGTGAAGCAAAGCTAGATTTCAGAACCATTGCATAATGGAAACACCTCTGCTTCATAGTCTAGGACATATTTACACCACCCCTCACCACCAGTTTTACATGTACTGTGAAGTGAAGGTGCTCAGTCATGTCTGACTCTTTGTGACCCCATGGACTATAGCCTGCCAGACTCCTCCATCCAGGGGATTTTCCGGGCAATAATATTGGAGTGGGTGGCCATTTCCTTCTCCAGAATATGTACTGTGATAGACACAATAATGGGGCTTCTCTTGTGGCTCAGATAGTAAAGAATATGCCTGCAAAGCAGGACACCTGGGTTTGATCTTTGGGTCAGGTAGATCTCCTGTAGAATGGAATGGTTACCCACTCCAGTATTCTTGCTTGGGAAATCCCATGGACAGAGGAGCCTGGCAGGCTATAGCCCATGTGGTCACAAAGACTCAGACGTGACTTAGGGACTAACACTTTCACTTTTCCGACACAATAATGCCCCCCTCCCAATGATGTGTACATTTTAATCCCCCAAACCTGTGAATATGTTATTATATTTACATAGAGGCTATAATAATTTACATAGCAAAAAAGACTTTGCAGATATAAGTTAAGGATTTTGCTATGAGAATATTATCTTGTCTTATCTGGGCCTGAGGTAGTCACAAGGTCCTTATAAGTAGAAGCAGGAGAGTCAACCAGAGAGAGATTTAAAGATACCACACTGCTCTTTGATGATGGAGGAGGGGCCATGAACCAAGGATTGTAGGCAACTTCTAGAACCTGGAAAAACCAAGGAAACAGATTTCCTTCTAGAGTCTCCAGAAGAACACATCTTGCTGACACTTTTATTTTAACCCAAAGTGCTGCACTCAATATGCCAGCAAATTTGGAAAACTCAGCAGTGGCCACAGGACTGGAAAAGGTCGGTTTTCATTTCAATTCCTAAGAAAGGTAATCCCAAAGAATGCTCAAACTATCGCACAATTGCACTCATCTCACACGTTAGTAAAGTAATGATCAAACTTCTCCAAGCCAGGCTTCAGCAGTACATGAACCAAGAACTTCCAGATGTTCAACCTGGTTTTAGAAAAGGCAGAGGAACCAGAGATCAAATTGCCAATATCCGCTGGATCATCAAAAAAGCAAGAGAGTTCCAGAAAAACATCTATTTCTGCTTTATTGACTATGCCAAAGCCTTCAACTGTGTGGATCACAATAAACTGTGGAAAATTCTGAAAGAGATGGGCATACCAGAACACCTGACCTGCCTCTTGAGAAACCTGTATGCAGGTCAGGAAGCAACAGTTAGAACTGGACATGGGACAACAGACTGGTTCCAAATAGGAAAAGGAGTAGGTCAAGGCTGTATATTGTCACCCTGCTTATTTAACTTTTATGCAGAGTACACCATGAGAAACACTGGTCTGGAAAAAGCACAAGCTGGAATCAAGATTGCCGGAAGAAATATCAATAACCTCAGAAATGCAGATGGCACCACCCTTATGGCAGAAAGTGAAGAGGAACTAAAAAGCCTCTTGATGAAAGTGAAAGAGGAGAGTCAAAAAGTTGGCTTAAAGCTTAATATTCAGAAAACTAAGATCATGGCCTCTGGTCCCATCACCTCATGGGAAATAGATGGGGAGACAGTGGAAACAGTGTCAGACTTTATTTTTGGGGGTTCCAAAATCACTGCAGATGGTGACTGCAGCCATGAAATTAAAAGACTCTTACTCCTTAGAAGGAAAGTTATGACCAACCTAAATATCATATTAAAAGGCAGAGACATTATTTTGCCAACAAAGGTCTGTCTGGTCAAGGCTATGGTTTTTCCAGTGGTCATGTATGGATGTGAGAGTTGGATTGTGAAGAAAGCTGAGTGCCGAAAAATTGATACTTTTGAACTATAGTGTTGGAGAAGACTCTTGAGAGTCCCTTGGACTGCAAGGAGATCCAACAAGTCCATCCTAAAGGAGATCAGTCCTGGGTGTTCATTGGAAGGACTGATGCTGAAGCTGAAACTCCAATACTTTGGCCACCTCATGTGAAGAGTGGACTCGTTGGAAAAGACCCTGATGCTGGGAGGGATTGGTGGCAGGAGGATAAGGGGACGACAGAGGATGAGATGGCTGGATGGCATCACCGACTTGATGGGCATGAGTTTGAGTAAACTCCAGGTGTTTGTGATGGACAGGGAGGCCTGGTGTGCTGTGATTCATGGGGTCGCAAAGAGTCGGACATGACTGAGCGACTGAACTGAACTGAAGACACATTTTGGGCTTCTGACATCCAGAACTGTAGGATAATATTGGGAATCATCTTACAGAAAGATATGAAGAAGCTCTTTGAGCAATCCAGTAAATGTTTATTGTTTTAAGCCACCACATTTGTGGTAATGTATTACAGCAGCAAAAAAAAAAAAAAAAAGAAAAAGAAAAGTAAATTGTGACTCAAACGGTAAAAAATCTACCTGTAAAAAAAAAAAAAAAAAAAATCTACCTGTAATGCAGGAGACCCAGGTTTGATTCCTGGATAGGGTAGATTCCCTGGAGGAGGGTATGGCAACCCACTCCAATATTCTTGCCTGGAAAATTTCAGGGACAGGGATGCCTGGTGGGCTACAGTCCATGGGATCGCAAAGAATCGGACACAACTGAGCGGCTAACACACACTGGTGTCATTGATTTTAACACCTTTTAGTCATGGGAAACCAAACTCTTATTTGAGGTAGCATAAATTCTGCCAATTTACAATCCATGGGTCTAGCTCTCTGCTGCCTTTAACACTAAGAATACAGAGGGGAGAGATTAATTAGATAGTCATGTTAGTGACACAGAAGCTAGAATCTTTGTCACTTGGCAAGGTTCCCAAAGCTAGTAAAAGGCAGAATGTGGTTTGAATGAATGTCTGTGTGACCCCAAATTTCAGGCTCTTTTAATCATATCAATTACCTCTCTAAACATACCGCATAACTATCACCATGCTTAGCTTCCTGCCTTGTATTAGAATTACAGTATTCTCTCGTGGTTCAGTGGTAAAGAATCCACCTGCCAATGCAGGATATACAGGTTCAATCCCTGGGTGAGGAAGATCCCCTGGAGAAAGAAATGGCAACCCCCTCCAGTATTCTTGCCTGGGAAATCCCATGGACAGAAGAACCCAATGGGCTATAATCCAGGGGGTCGCAAAGCCACTGAGCACACACACACATAGAGGGTGGAGAGTGAAAATGTGGATGTGGTTCCATTTGGGAAAGTATTATCATCACTAAGAATAATGAAGGGGATATATGTATACCTAAGGCTGATTCTTGTTGAGGTTTGACAGAAAATAACAAAATTCTATAAAGCAATTATACCTCAGTAAATAAATAAATAAATAAAAGAATAATATAGTATTGTTCAGCAGACAGGCAGAGGAATGTGTGAAGGTCACACACATGAAATCTGACTTCTCTAACACAATGCCTAAAACTAAAGTTTAATCTGACTTCAGAGTTTACTTCCTTCAACCACCCCAGCATAATGGTAAAAAGTAGTAAGTGAAAATAACATTGAAATACAGCTGGTGGAGCTGGTGGTAAATTCGTAGAGGTGTTGGCGGGTGGCACAGCTGGAGAAAGCATGGAAGTTCCACACCCTTCCCCACATACCCAGCCCTATGCATGTCTTCCATCTGGTTGTCCCTGAGTTACATCCTTTTATAATCAACAGGTGATCTATGGTTGTGGTTGTCAGCAGCAGGTTCAAGACCCCATGTTACTCACCCTCTAGGGTTTTATTGGCACACCAATGGGAAGATTCTTGCGATAGGCTTCAGCCTGCAAGCATCCCAGCAGGTGACTTCCTGCATCCCAGCACCAGCCCAAGGCACCCCTGAGAACTTCACCAGAACCCCATCAAATGACTTCTTATGAACCAGTTCTAGTTTGTGACACCAGAACTAACTCCTCCACCATCCAGCAGTCTGCAACCACACACTCTCCAATGATGTCTAAATTTTAGCCCTTGGATAGCAGGGTCTTCAAAGTCTGTTCCTTCCTTTGGTACTCTCCCCAGGTTTAATGGTGGTAGCTGCTCCCCATCATGTGCTATTCCTATTTAAAGGTTCTTACTAGTTAATAGTAATTGATTTTTGTCTTAGCTAGTAATTTTAATATTGACTTTTCACTGTTCAAATTACTGTTCTTGAGTTCTGGACTTGAGTTCAAACTATCTTCTTTCATTCAAGAGATTACAACTTCTTTCTGCTATTTTCTTCAAGTAGTGATACACTGAAAAAACCATCAGGCAATGTTAACTTTTGTACCGCCAAATACCAAGTAGTTTTAAAAATTACCTTGCAAAATTATCTTAAAATGAATCTGTATTTTTGTATATCCACAAAATGGAAAATGAATGTATCATTATAATGCAATTAATCATTTACTTTAGTATTACATTTGCAATGATAAATTCAAACCCAATAAAGTTTCATAAACTGTACTGCTGCATTATATGCAAGAAAGTAAACTCCATGATTAAAATGAAGCATTATCATTAATATTCATATATTTAAAACAGGATTGTTTTTTAGTGGCTTATTATGATTGATTTATTACAGAAACTAGAAGTTCTCTTGACCACTAGGTAGAGCTGTGATATTAATAGAGTAAATAAGAGCCACTAAATCTATTGAAAAATTGATAGTTGTCTTATATACATGAGTTGCTTTGCCTCTATGTATATTCTGTTTCCAGACTTTTTAAACTAGGTTCTGAAAAGACACTTGATTTTCTCCTTTATCATATAAAGCATGAGTTAGAAGTTCCCTTACCTCAAAGCATACCAGTGTTTTGTCTATATCTCATTGAGGAAATGAGAAGGATCAATTGGTTCTCCTCTAAGAAGCTCTAAAGTCAAAGAAGTAACTTTGGATCAATTTAAGTAATAACTAATAATTCCTAATTATTTGTGTCAGTGACCAGATGTGTTAGACTGGTTGAGATAAAACTGTTTTTATTAAATCCTAATATTTAAGAAAACTTAATTGAAACACATTAGCACTGATTTTAAGCATCTTTAGCAGCTTCCTGAGATATTAGCAAGTGGTCTTTGCAAAGATACCAACTTCTTTGTGTGTTTCTTGATTCCCTGTGTAGGACCTCAGGGAAAAGACCTAAATATTCCCTCCCATAGAAGAATTGACAAGTATTCTTGGCTAAGGACCACTGGGTCTGAAAATAGTTCAGAACTAGGGCTGGAGAACCCAAATAAATATTTACACTTGGCATAATAATTATTTCTGGTTGGAGGGAAATTTCCAAGGTTCTGCTGCTTAAGATATAAAGACAAACATATGAAAAAATATTTTCTTTTTTTAAATTAATTTATTTATTTTAATTGGAGGCTAACTACATTACAATATTGTAGTGTTTTTTTCCATACATTGACATGAATCAGCCATGGGTGTATATGTGTTCCCCATCCTGAACCCTCCTCCCACCTCCCTCCCCATCCCATCCCTCAAAGTAATACCAGTGCATCATCCCTGAGCACCCTGTCTCATGCATGGAACCTGGGCTGGTGTTCTGTTTCACATATAATAATACACATGTTTCAATGCTATTGTCTCAAATCATCCCACCCTCACCTTCTCCTACAGAGTCCAAAAGACTGTTCTTTGCATCTATGTCACTTTTGCTGTCTCACATATAGGGTCATCGTTACCATCTTTCTAAATTTCATATATATGTGTTAATATACTGTATTGGTGTTTTTCTTTCTGACTTACTTCATTCTGTATAATAGGCTCCAGTTTCATCCACCTCATTAGAACTGATTCAAATGCATTCTTTTTAATGACTGAGTAATATTCCATTGTGTAAGTGTACCACAGTTTTCTTATCCATTCATCTGCTGATGAACATCTAGCTTGCTTCCATGTCTTGGCTATTGTAAACAGTGCTGTGATGAAAAAATATTTTCTATATTTTAAAACATTTAAGGTAAAGTACATGTGTATAATTATTCCTTTGAAATTGTATTCAAAAATTCGCAAGAAATTTGATGGAATAAAGTGTCTGAAAACGGAGGCAAAACACCAAATTTTATGGAAGGCTGATCACAGATATATTTCAACATGAAGAAAAATGTATATATCAAGTCAGCTGACTTGCCTTTGAACCGTGGGGCTATGGCTTTATTTTTACTCTACTTTTCTAACATTTAAAATATATTTCTAATTTTAAATTAAGATAAATACAATTGAAAAACAAAGGAAATGGAACAAGAGGAAATTTATATATGTGAAAATTAGCCACATGATTAGATCATCAATCTTCCTTACATTAAAGATAAATAGTACTATTTAACATTCAAAAACAAAAATAAGAATCATTTTTGCCCTGAAGATACTGCGATTTTCTAATAGGAAGAAAAGAGTATTTATTTGCTAGTAGACTCCCTCATTGATTTTCATCTGGAGACTAAAGGTTAAGTTCTTGTCCACTCTACTAACACTTATATAGCTGGACTTATACTAACACTGCCATGGAACATGGAATGAACATTCATTTAATCCTATGGATTAGATGGTACACACCAAAGCACACACACACACACACACACAGACACACACACACACACAAGGAAGCTAAGTGGCATGCTGATTCAAATAACAATGTGTGTGTGTGTGTGTGTGTGTGTGTGTGTGTGTGTGTGCGCGCGCTCAGCTGTGTTTAACTCTTTGAGACCCCACGGACTGTAGCTTGCCAGGCTCCTCCATCCATGGGGTTTCCCAGGCAAGAATACTGGAGTGGATTTCCATTTCCTCCTCCAGGGGATCTTCCAGACCAAGGGATCCTACCCAAGTCTCTTGCATCTCCTGCATTGGCAGATGGATTCTTTACCACTAGCGCTACTTGGGAAAGCTCAAACAACTAAGTGCAGTGTTATTTCTGAGTTAAGACAGCAGTATAAGCATGAGCAAAATTATACAACACCCTACCCCTAAAATGATAATTGAACAAATACATAAATATACAAGCGGGGAAAAAAAATAAATAAAAACTTATCAGGAATGAAAACAGAATAGGTATTCCACACCAGAAAGTTATATCAGAGAGCCATGGGCTACACTGAAGAAACCCAGAGAAGGAATCTATTCTGACAGTAAGTGATGTTTCTAGGAAGTAGTCATAGAAGAGCCTTTTGGAACTGAAACTGATATTCTGTAATTTATAGTTATATATATACACACATATATATATCATTATATGTGACTGAATAAAAAGGCAGACAAAGGACTGTTAGGAGGCACAACAACTGGATTTCTTCTTACCTCTGGAGATGGGTATCTTTGTGATTCTATATTGATATAAGGCAATATCTAGGTGTTCTTCTAATTCAAAGGAACAGATCAGATGAAGAACAAGACTTAGTTGTGGAGGAATTAAGGAGGGTCTTGCCCTACATAACCTGACCATATTGATGGCTCAGAAAAGCTTCAGTTCAGTTCAGTTCAGTGGTTCAGTCGTGTCTGACTCTTTGAGACCCCTGCGGCATGCCAGGTTTCCCTGTGCATCACCAAATCCCGGAACTTGCTCAAACTCATGTTCATTGAGTCAGTGATGACATCCAACCATCTCATCCTCTATCATCCCCTTCTCCTTCTGCCTTCAATCTTTCCCAGCATCAGGGTCTTTTCCAATGAGTCAGTTTGCATCAGGTGGCCAAAGAATTGGAGTTTCAGCTTTAGCATCAGTCCTTCCAATGAATATTCAGAACTGATCTCCTTTAGGATGGACAGGTTGGATTTCCTTGCTGTCCAAGGGAGTCTCAAGAGTCTTCTCCAACACCGCAGTTCAAAAGCATCAATTCTTCAGTGCTCAGTTTCTTTATAGTCCAACTCTCACATCCATACATGGATGATGTGAGAAGCTTTGAGGAAGCAAATATTTCTGATACAAGTTATTGATTCTCTGAACTGATATCTCTGATTTTGTTTAGTTTTCTTTGAGGAGGTCATAGGCACAACCTGGAAGAGAGATGGTAGTATACTTAAGAGTAGGGGCCATGGGCTTTAAGTTCACTTTTATTCATGTCACTTACCTGTACCTCATGACCTGCTGAAACACAATCACATGAACTCCACTTTCATTTGATAATAGAGTGCTGCTGTGTCCACCCAAATCTACAGCTTGGTGGGTCCAAGAACACATAGTTTATGACATGTAGCTCAAACTGTCTGGTAAATTGGTGTCCCATCATCACAAATTTAGTTTCTACTTAGGCCCAATGGCAAACTAAAAGCTGTTTCTCAAAAGGAAAATAGTTACCTGATGATGCTAGGGCCTTGCTCCACAATTCTAAAGCTCAGCACCATGACTCATCTATAAAGGCCTGTCGAAGGTTCCAAACAGCACTTTTCTCTGCACTGACACTTCAAGCACCACTGTGTCTTCTGAATCATGGGTTCCAGCTCATGAGGCATTGTGCCTCTTTTTGGCTCTTCAAGGGGTCAGATGCAATAACTTATCCTTCAACTTAAGAGGGATTTCTCCACACAGTCTGCATCATCAAACCCTTAGACATTTCACTGAAGTAGAAGACCCCTAAATTTCAGTCAGATTTGTCTTCCATTCTCTGACATGCAACTATCTTAACAATAGAGCTTAAAAACTAGGGCTTCCCTGGTGACTCAGATGGTTAAGAATCAGCGTGCAATGCAGGAGAGACCCGGGTTCAATCCTTGGGTTGGGAAGATCCCTGGAGAAGGAAATGGCAACCCACTCTAGTATTCTTGTCCAGAGAATTCCATGGATAGAGAGGCCTGATGGGATACAGACCATGGGGCCGCAAAGAGTTGGACATGGCTGAGTGACTAACATTTTCACTTTCTAACAATAAGTTTAGTGTAGTTGCAATTTCTTGCTCACTAGGTGCAATCAGCATATTGTCATCGATGCAATGGTCCAGTGTGATACTGTCTAGAGAAGAAAGGTCATCAAGATCTCTAGGAACCAATGAGTGGTGTCACCAAAATGGTGGAATAGGAGACCTTAGCCTCCATCCACCCTCAAAGATCAACATTACTAATAGATAGCTATCCATGAAAGATAACACAGGTGGGAGAGGTCAGCAGTGAACTTCAGGAGCTTCAGCCAGAACCCGGAACCAAAAAAACCTGAGCAGACCTGCACAATAAGGGTAAGCAGAACAGCTTCATTTTGCCTCTTCCTATTTCCCAAGTCAGCAGTGCTCAGCACCAAGAACAAGCTCTCAGCCTCAAGAACGAGCTCCTAGGTTCAACTGTTCCCCTGCCAGGAAAATGACAACAGGTGAGGGACCCACTTCCCCAGGCTTTCATGGCATGGGTCAAAGGACTCATTCCATTGTCCCCTCACCCAGAGACCAGCAAAGCTGAGACATTTAGGAACAGGGAAGAAGGGCATGTGCAACCAGCATCAGCCAGGCAGTGGGAGGGGGGTTCCCACTGCCTGCTCTGCAGACGACCTGGCCGCCTGTGGATGCTGCAGACCCTGTCAGCCTTCATCACTGAGGACCTCATCACAGACCCCAGAGGCATGCTCTGTAGACCTCCCCAGCAACCTCCCCCACCAGCCACCCTGCAGAAATCAAGGGTTAGCAGAGCTGCGGCAGCAGAACTCCTGCAGATTAACCACTGAGTTTTTCAGGGCCCCAGGAGGTTTGGCATTTGTAGACCCCAGCTGCCTGGATCCCTCCCACTCCCTTCCCTCCCCTTCCCATAGAGCCTGGGCTCCACACAGGCAGCCAGGTCCAGCCTCTGCAGCTGTATGCATACACGTGGTCTGCCTATACCCAAACCCCTGTCCCACCCCAAGTGTACGCTCCCCACCCGCTCTGGCCACCACCGCAGCCTGCCCTGGTCCCTAGCTTTGGGACCTAGAGGCACTGTGGAGGACCCCAACATCCATGGCAGCCACTGAGAACTCTCTGCAGTGCTCAACAAGGACCATGCAGTAGGTGAGATCATGAACTCCAGTGGCTTGAGCTGATGAGACTCAGGATCATTCAGACATGGAGTCACTGACTCCTGTGCATTTGGCACCCTGAACTACTGGTTCTGAAGTCACAGCATGCTCCAGACAGCCTCCACCCATGGGTGAAGGGCTTTCCTTATCAAAGTATAACTAACGATAGACTGTTTCTTAAGAATGTTTCTCCCCAGGATCACTTTCTCATAGATTTTCATGAAAGTACATTAACGGTTACATACAGTAACCATTTATGTAACCTTTTTTTTTTTTTTATAAAAAAAAAAAACATTTATGAAAAATATATTATTAAAGCAAATCCAAATATTGTGGAGATTGCCAAATTTTCTAAAGCATTGAATTCTAGAACTACAACCATGAAATCGGAACAAATTGTTCTAGAATTTCAGGTGCATGTTTTGTTTACAGGGAGAGACCTAATGCCCTGAAAACTCTAGTAAATTCAAAACTGCTGTTACATTCTCTTTTAATTAATGTTTTAATTTGCACAACTGTCAGTGAAGGAGAAAATAGAAATCATGCTAATGAAAGCAAATGAGTATATTTCAATGATAAAAGAGAAAACATTAATATTTGTGACTTTAATCTATTGGAAACTACAAACGGCTGATTCTTCTTTAAACTATGCTGAATATTGCATACAAATTAAACCTTTTACAGATTATGCCTACAGCAAGTACGCACGCTTCAGTTAACATGTTTGACAAATTATCTCAAATGTAATAGTTTGCAAGATTGGTTCATGTGGTTTTTCAGAGTTTGCAAGACACAATATATAACATTTGCTATCATAAAAAAAGTATTTATTAATTGCCAAAAAACTCAAATCAAGTGAAAGTAAACTTGTAAAGCATTGTCTTGAAAACATCAAGGGAAGATTGTTATTATTATTGAAATATAATCATTTGCTATGGTTCTTCCTGACTGCTTATAGAAAAACTGAGAAGAAAGAAATGACTTAAATATAGAATTGTTAAGCAAAAAGGAGACAGAATTTCACCTCACACCAGTCAGAATGGCTACCATCAAAAAACCTACAAATAATAAATGTTGGAGAAGAGGCAGAGAAAAATGAACCCTCCAACACTTGGTAGGAATGTAAATTTTTGCAGCCACTATGGAGAATAGTATGGAAGTTCCTTTAAAAAAACTGAAAATCGAGTTACAATATGATTCAACAATCCCACTTCTAGGTATATACTTGGAAAAAATGAAAATTCTAATTAAAAAAGATACATGCATCACAATGTTCAAAGCTACAGCACTATTTAGAATAGCCAAGCCATGTAAACAATCCAAGTGCCCATCAATAGACAATTGGCTTAAGAAGATGTGGTGTACACACACACACACACACACATACACACAAAATGGAATATTACTCAGCAATAAGAAATGAAATATTGCCATTTGCAGCAACATGGATAGACCTAGAGAATATTATACTTAGTGATGTAAGTCAGAAAAAGACAAATACTGTATGGCATCACTTATATAGAGAATCTAAAAATAATACAAATGAAACTATATGGGAAAAAAAATAGACTCACAGACATATGGTTACCAAAGAGGAGACTAGGTGGAGCAAAACAAATTACTATACACAAAATATATTTACCAAAGCCTTTGACTGTGTGGATCACAACAAACTGTGGAAAATTCTTAAAGAGATGGGAATACCAGACCACCTGACCAGCCTCCTGAGAAATCTGTATTCAGGTCAAAGAGCAACAGTTAGAACTGGACATGGAACAACAGACTTGTCCCAAATCAGGAAAGGAATACGTTACGGCTGTATGTTGTCACCCTGTTTATTTAACTTATATGCAGAGTACATCATGAGAAATGCTGGACTGAATGAAGCACAAGCTGCAATCAAGACTTCTGGGAGAAATATCAATAGCCTTAGATGTGCAGATGACACCACCATTATGGCAGAAGTCGAAGAACTAAAGAGCCTCTTGATGAAAGTGAAAGAGAAGAGTGAAAAAGTTGGCCCAAAACTCAACATTCAGAAAACTAAGATCATGACATCTGGTCCCATCACTTCATGGCAAATAGATAGGGAAACAATGGAAACAGTGTGAAACTTTATTTTGGGAGGGGTCTTCAAAATCACTGCAGATGGTGACTGCAGCCATGAAATAAAAGACACTTGCTCATTGGAAGAAAGGCTATGACAAGCCTGGATAGTGTGTTGAAACACAGACACATTACTTTACTAACAAAGGTCCGTCTAGTCAAGGCTATGGTTTTTCCAGTGGTCATGTATGAATGGGAGAGTTGGACTATAAAGAAAGCTGAGCACTGAAGAATTGATACTTTTGAACTGTGGTGTTGTAGAAGACTCTTGAGAGTCCCTTGCACTGCAAGGAGATGTAACCACTCCAGTCTAAAGGAAATCAGTCTTGAATATTCATTGGAAGGACTGATGCTTAAGCTGAAACTCCAATACTTTGGCCACCTGAAGTGAAGAACTGACTCACTGTAAAAGACCCTGATGTTGGGAAAGATTGAAGGCAGGAGGGAAAGGGGATGACAGAGGATGACATGGTTGGATGGCATCACCAACGCAATGGACATGAGTTTCAGTAGGCTAGTTGGTGACGGACAGGGAGGCCTGGCGGGATGCAGTCCATAGGGTCGCAAAGAGTTGGACATGACTGAGTGACTGAACTGATCTTATAATAACCTATAATGGAATACAGTTAGAAAAAAAAAATTCAATCATTTTTCTGTACACCTGAAACTAACCCAACATTGTAAATCAGCTAAACTTTGATTTTTAATAAAGAAAGCAAAATGTAAAGATTTGGAAAATTCTCAGACTATTCATACCCACTTCAGTATTGTTGGGCTTCCTTTGTGGCTCAACTGGTAAAGAATCTGTCTGCAATGCAGAGGACCCCGGTTGGTTCCCAGGACTGGGAAGATTCCCTGGGGAAGGGAAAGGCTAGCCACTCCAGTATTCTGGCCTGGAGAATTCCATGACTGTATAGTCCATGCAAAAAGTCAGACACAACTGAGCAACTTTGACTTGGCATCACTTGACTTGGAAGACTATTCATGTTGCAAAAAAGTGAGAACACTAAGGGTGTGGCAAAGTGACCACTTGATAGGGAAATTACTTTCAGCATGAACTGCATACTTCTTCAGCTACTCCAGGAGGAAGTCTGCATTTTTGAACTGAAAGGGAGGGATATGAGAAAGAATGAAGGATGACTGTTGAATTTCTTGGTTTTTCCAGGATAGGACCACGCATGGCTGAGAATGTGCATTATTCTTCAAAAAAAAAAAAAAGGGAGTTACCCTGAAAATGATTCAGGGTCAGTCCTCCTCAGTTTCAAAAGTGGGGAGAGGAATTGCTTTGCTTACAAAAAAAGGCAAGACAATTGTCCCAAAGTATCCAGAAAGCAGGACTGCTGCCTTAGTGGGCCTAAAGGGCAAAGAACAGAGCCAAAGAGAATTATTCTAAAGCCTTAACATATCATGGAGTTTGTTTTGCTAGACTTCGGACTTGCTTGGAACTCATGATTGTTTCTTTCTTTCCTATTTCCCCTTTTAGAAATGTGACTATCTTTTGCAGTTCCCAGCATTGTATTTTGGAAACGTAACTTGTTTCAGTCAGTTAGTCAGTCAGTTCAGTCTCTCAGTCGTGTCCGACTCTTTGCGACCCCATGAACCGCAGCACGCCAGGCCTCCCTGTTCATCACCAACCCCCAGAGTTGACTCAAACTTATGCCCATCGAGTCGGTGATGCCATCCAGCCATCTCATCCTCTGTCGTCCCCTCCTCCTCCTGCCCCCAATCCCTCCCAGCATCAGGGTCTTTTCCAATGAGTCAACTCTTCTCATGAGGTGGCCAAAGTATTGGAGTTTCAGCTTCAGAATCAGTCTTTCCAATGAACACCCAGGACTGATCTCCTTTAGGGTGGACTGGTTGGATCTCCTTGCAGCCCAAGGGACTCTGAAGAGTCTTCTCCAACACCACAGTTCAAAAGCATCAATTTTTTGGCGTTCAGCTTTCTTCACAGTCCAACTCTCACATCCATACATGACCACTGGACTTATATTCACAGTTGGAGAGGAATTTTGTCTCAGGATGAATCTTACCTTGAGTCTCACCCATTGCTGATTTAGATAATATTTAGATAGGACTTTGAACTTCAAACTTTAGAGTTGATATTGTAACAAGATTTTTGGGGTTTGGGGGTGGGGAAATAAATATATTTTGCATGCCAGTGGCACACAAATTTATGGAAGCCAGAGGCAGAATGTTATGAACTGAATGTTTGTGTCTCCTCCAAATTCTTATGTCAAAATCCTATACCCCAATGTAATAACATTAGGAGGTGAGGCCTTTGGGATGTAATTACTATTAGATGAGTGCAGAAACCTCATGAATAGGGTTAGAGCCCTTTAAAAGAGTTACAAGAATTATCTTTCCCACTCTGCTGTCCACCATGTTGAGATTTAGTAAGCCAGCAGTCTGCAACCTGGAACAGGGCCTTCTCTAAAACCTGGCCAGGCCAGCACTCTATCTCAGACTTTCAGCCTCCAGAACTATAAGAAATAAAATTTCTATTGTTTAGAAACCACCTAGTCTATGGCATTTTTGTCCTAGCAGCCCTAACGAAATAAGATAGAAGCCATCATTCCTGTATTTGCAACAAGAAAACGAGTTGGACAAAATAGAAATCAATAACATTTTTTTGGTTCCATCAGAAAACTGAAGTGAGAGTCATCCAAAAGTCTGGAAAGGCAGATGAATTGAGAGTCACCAGCAGTATCTGCTTACCTCGAACAGAAACCACTGTGACCACAAACTGGTAAGAACACCAAAATGGTAATTTTGATGAATTTCTATAGGCTCGGCTCATAACAACTGATCAATCAATGGCAACTAAATATAGTGTCTACCCTTTTTTAATGCTGTTTACATTCATACTGCAGATACACTTTAGGGATTATATTTAACCAGGCTTAATTATTTGCTTCAAATATTTCAGAAGAAACACTGCAGTGATCACTCCTGCACATGATTCTTGAACACATAAATAATTATCTTTAAAACAACCTGGAAGTGAAATATTTAATTCAAAGAGTATGCATTTTTAACATATAATTCATACACCCTGAAATTCATCCTTTTACAATGTATAAAATTCACTGGATTTTAATAAGCTTACATGGTTGTGACACCATCCCACTATTTAATTCTGAAACATTTTCATCTCTGAAAAAAGAAATCTCATGCCCATTAGTAGTCATTAATTATTTGCAATAGCCAAATATTCATATTTTAATATTTTAATTTTGAGGCCCCAAAATGAAAGCCACCTAAATATTCATTAGCAGGTCTTCATATATCCCTACAGGGGAAATCTTCTCAGCAGAAAAAAGAGTGAACTACTGAGACACACAACAATGTGGATGAATCTCAAAATAATTATGTCAAGTGAAAGAAGCCAGACAAAAACAGCAAATACTATTTGATCCATTTACATAAAGTTATATAAAATAAAAACTACTATATGGTGACCGAAAGCAGGTCAGTGGATGCTTATAGACAGAATTGGAGAAAGAAGCAGAAGAAAAGAATTACCAAGAGGCGTTAGGGAAATTTCTGAGTCTTTTTCCTGAGCAAACATAATCAAACTTAATAGTCTTCAGTGCAAAAAATTCAAAACAAACAAAAAAGCACAAAACAAGCAAAATAAAATTAACAGAACAACCTCAAATGTCAAGCCAGTTAAGACGAGAATTTTGAGGGCTAAACTTTTTTTTTCTTTATTTGTTTTTATTAGTTGCAGGCTAATTATGTTACAATATTGTAGTGGTTTTTGCCATACATTGACATGAATCAGCCATGGGTTTACATGTGTTCCCCATCCCGATCCCCCCACCAACCTCCCTCCCCATCCCATCCCTCTGGGTCTTCCCAGTGCACCAGTCCTGAGCACTTGTCTCATGCATCCAACCTGGGCTGGTGATCTGTTGCACCCTTGATAGTATACTTGTTTCAATGCTATTCTTTCAGAACATCCCACCCTCGCCTTCTCCCACAGAGTCCCAAAGTCTGTTCTGTACATCTGTGTCTCTTTTTCTGTTTTACATATAGGGTTATCGTTACCATCTTTCTAAGTTCCATATATATGCATTAGCATACTGTATTGGTCTTTATCTTTCTGGCTTACTTCACTCTGTATAATGGGCTCCAGTTTCATCCATCTTATTAGGACTGATTCAAATGAATTCTTTTAATGGCTGAGTAATATTCCATTGTGTATATGTACCACAGCTTTCTTATCCATTCATCTGCTTATGGGAATCTAGTTTGCTTCCCTGTCCTGACTATTATAAACAGTGCTGTGATGAACATTGGGGTGCATGGGTCTCTTTCAGATCTGGTTTCCTCAGTATGTATGCCCAGGAGTGGGATTGCTGGGTCATATGGCAGTTCTATTTCCAGGTTTTTAAGGAATCTCCACACTGTTCTCCATAGTGGTTGTACTAGTTTGCCTTCCCACCGGCATTGTAAGAGGGTTCCCTTTTCTTCACACCTTCTCCAGCATTTATTGCTTGTAGACTTTTGGATAGCAGCCATCCTGATTGGTGAGTAATGGTACCTCATTGTGGTTTTGATTTGCATTTCTCTGATAATGAGTGATGTTGAGCATCTTTTCATGTGTTTGTTAGCCATCTGTATGTCTTCTTTGGAGAAATGTCTATTTAGTTCTTTGGCCCATTTTTTGATTGGGTCATTTATTTTTCTGGAATTGAGCTGCAGGAGTTGCTTCTATACTTTTGAGATTAAACCTTTGACTGTTGCTTCATTTGCTATTATTTTCTCCCATTCTGCAGGCTGTCTTTTCACCATGCTTATAGTTTCCTTTGTTGTGCAGAAGGTTTTAATTTTAATTAAATCCCATTTGTTTATTTTTGCTTCTATTTCTAATATTCTGGGAGTGAGTCATAGAGGATCCTGCTGTGATTCATGTAGGAGAGTGTTTTGCCTATGTTCTCCTCTAGGAGTTTTATAGTTTCTGGTCTTACATTTAGATCTTTAATCCATTTTGAGTTTGTTTTTGTGTATGGTGCTAGAAAGTGTTCTAGTATCATTCTTTTACAAGTGGCTAACCAGTTTTCCCAGCACCACTTGTTAAAAAGGTTGTCTTTTTTCCATTGTATATCCTTGCCTCCTTTGTCGAAGATAAGGTGTCCATAGGTATGTGGATTTATCTCTGAGCTTTCTATTGTGTTCCATTGCTCTATATTTCTGTCTTTGTGCCAGTCCCATACTGTCTTGATGACTGTGGCTTTGTAGTAGAGCCTGAAGTCAGGCAGGTTGATTCCTCCAGTTCCATTCTTCTTTCTCAAGATTGCTTTGGTCATTTAAGTTTTTTTGTATTTCCATACAAATTGTGAAATTATTTGTTCTAGTTCTGTGAAAAATACCGTTGGTCACTTGATAGGGATTGCATTGAATCTATAGATTGCTTTGGGTAGTATACTCATTTTCACAGTATTGATTCTTCCAATCCATAAACAAGGTATATTTCTCCATCTATTTGTGTCCTCTTTGATTTCTTTCATCAGTGTTTTATAGTTTTCTACGTATAGGTCTTTTGTTTCTTTAGGGAGATATACTCCTCAGTATTTTATTCTTTTTGTTGCAATGGTGAATGGTATTCTTTCCTTAATTCCTCTTTCTGTTTTCTCATTGTTAATGTATAGGAATGCAAGGGATTTCTGTGTGTTAATTTTATATCCTGCAACATTGCTGTATTCATTGCCTAGCTCTAATAATTTTCTGGTAGAGTCTTTAGGGTTTTCTATGTAGAGGATCATGTCGTCTGCAAACAGTGAGAGCATTACTTCTTCATTTCCTATCTGGATTTCTTTTATTTATTTTTCTGCTCTTATTGCTGTGGCCAACACTTCCAAAACTATATTGACTAGTAGTGGTGAGAGTGGGCACCCTTGTCTTGTTCCTGACTTTAAGGGAAATGCTTTCAATTTTTCACCATTGAGGATAATGTTTGCTGTGGGTTTGTCATATATAGCTTTTATTATGTTTAGGTATGTTCCTTCTATGCCTGCTTTCTGGAGAGTTTTTATCATAAATGGATGTTGAATTTTGTCAAAGGCTTTTTCTGCATCTATTGAGGTAATCACATGGTTTTAATCTTTCAATTTGTTAATGTGGTGTATTAATTGATTGATTTGTGGATTGATTGATTGCAGATATTAAATAATCCTTGCATCCCTGGGATAAAGCCCACTTGGTCATGATGTATGATCTTTTTAATATGTGTTCGATTCTGTTTGCTAGAATTTTGTTAAAGATTTTTGCATCTATGTTCTTCAGTGATATTGGCCTGTAGTTTTCTTTTTTTGTGGCATCCTTGTCTGGTTTTGGTATTAGGGTAACAGTGGCCTCATAGAAAGAGTTTGGAACTTTGCCTTCTTCTGCAATTTTCTGGAAGAGTTTGAGTAACATAGGTGTTAGCTCTTCTCTAAATTTTTGGTAGAATTCAGCTGTGAAGCCATCTGGTCCTCGGCTTTTGTTTGCCGGAAGATTTCTGATTACAATTTCGATTTCGCTTGTGATGCGTCTGTTAAGATCTTCTATTTCTTCCTGGTTCAGTTTTGGAAAGTTATACTTTTCTAAGAATTTGTCCATTTCTTCCAAGTTGTCCATTTTATTGGCATAGAGCTGCTGGTAGTAATCTCTTATGATCCTTTGTATTTCAGAGTTGTCTGTTGTGATCTCTCCATTTTCATTTCTAATTTAGTTGATTTGGTTCTTCTCCCTTTGTTTCTTGATGAGTCTGGCTAACGGTTTGTCAATTTTATTTACCTTTAAAAAAAAAACAGCTTTGAGGTTTGTTGATTTTTGCTATGGTCTCTTTTGTTTCTTTTGCATTTATTTCTGCCCTAATTTTTAAGATTTCTTTCCTTCCACTAACCCTGGAGTTCTTCATTTTTTCCTTCTCTAGTTGCTTTAGGTGTAGAGTTAAGTTATTTATTTGACTTTTTTCTTGTTTCTTGAGGTAAGCCTGTATTGCTATGAACCTTCCCCTTAGCACTGATGTTACAGTGTCCCATAGGTTTTGGGTTGATGTGTTTTCATTTTAATTAATTTATATGCATATTTTGATTTCTTTTTTGATTTCTTCTATGATTTGTTGGTTTTTCAGAAGCACGTTATTTAGCCTCTATATGTTTGAATTTTTAATGTTTTTTTTTTTCCTGTAATTGAGATCTAATCTTACTGCATTGTGGTCAGAAAAGATGACTGGAATGATTTCAATTTTTTTGAATTTACCAAGGCTAGATTTATGACCCAGGATGTGATCTATTCTAGAGAAGGTTCCATGTGACTTGAGAAAAAGGTGAAATTGATTATTTTGGGGTGAAATGTCCTATAGGTATCAATTAGGTCTAGCTAGACATTTGTGTCATTTAAAGTTTGTGTTTCTTTGTTAATTTTATGTTTAGTTGATCTATCTATAGGTGTGAGTGGGGTATTAAAGTCTCCCACTATTATTGTGTTATTGTTAATTTCCCCTTTCATTCTTGTTAGCATTTGCCTTACATATTGCAGTACTCCTATGTTGGGTTCATATATATTTATAATTGTTATATCTTCTTCTTGGATTGATCCTTTGATCATTATGCAGTGTCCTTCTTTGTCTCTTTTCACAGCCTTTATTTTAAAGTATACTTTATCTGATATGAGTATTGCGACTCCTGCTTTCTTTTGGTCTCCATTTTCGTGAAATATTTTTTTCCAGCCCTTCACTTTCAGTCTGTGTGTGTCCCTTGATTTGAGGTGGGTCTCTTGTAGACAGCATATATAGGGGTCCTGATTTTTTATCCATTCAGCCAGTCTTTGTCTTTTGGTTGTTGCATTTAACCCATTTACATTTAAGGTAATTATTGATAAGAATGGTCCCATTGCCATTTGCTTTGTTGTTTTGGGTTCACGTTCATACCACCTTTCTGTGTTTCTTGTCTAGAGAAGATCCTTTAACATTTGTTGAAGAGCCGGTTTGGTGGTGCTGAATCCTCTCAACTTTTTGCTTCTCTGTAGAGCTTTTGAATTCTCCTTCATATCTGAATGAGATCCTTGCTGGGTACAGTAATCTGGGTTGTAGGTTATTCTCTTTCATTACTTTAAGTATGTCCTGCCATTCCCATCTGGCCTGAAGAGTTTCTATTGAAAGATCAGCTGTTGTGCTTATGGGGATCCCCTTGTGTGTTATTTGTTGTTTCTCCCTTGCTGCTTTTAATATTTGTTCTTTGTGTTTAATCTTTTTTAATTTGACTAATATGTGTCTTGGGGTGTTTTGCCTTGGGTTTATCCTGATTGGGACTCTCTGGGTTTCTTGGGCTTGTGTCACTATTTCCTTCCCCATTTGGGGGGAGTTTTCAGCTATTATCACCTCGAGTATTTTCATGGCCTTTCTTTTTGTCTTCTTCTTCTGGGACTCCTATGATTCAAATGTTGGGTGTTTCACATTGTCCCAGAGGTCCCTGAGGTTGTCCTCATTTCTTTTAATTCTTTTTTTCTTTTTTCCTCTCTGCTTCATTTATTTCCACCATTTTATCTTCTACCTCACTTATCCTATCTTCTGCCTCCATTATTCTACTGTTGGTTCCCTCCAGAGTGTTTTTGATTTCATTTATTGCACTATTCATTTTTAATTGGCTCTTTTTTTTTTATTTCTTCTAGGTCCTTGTTAAACATCTTTTGCATCTTCTCAATCTTGTTTCCAGGTTATTTATCTGTAACTCTATTTTGTTTTCAAGATTTTGGATCATTTTTATTACCATTATTCCAAATTCTTTTCCAGGTAGATTCCCTATCTCCTCCTCTTTTGTTTGGCTTGGGCATTTTTCATGTTCATTTACCTGCTGGGTATTTCTCTGCCTTTTCATCTTTTTTAGATTGCTGTGTTTGGAGTGGCCTTTCTGTATTCTGGTAGTCTGTTGTTCCATTTTATTGTGGAGGTTTCTCCCTGTGGGTGGGACTGGATGTTTGGCTTGTTGAGGTTTGCTGGTTAGGGAAGCTTGTGCCAGTGTTTTGGTGGGTAGAGCTGGGTTTCTTCTCTCTGGAGTGCAATGGAGTGTCCAGTAGTGAGTTTTGAGATGGGTCTATGGGTTTGGTGTGACTTTGGGCAGCCTGTATATTGACACTCAGGGCTATGTTCCTGCGTTGCTTGAGAATTTGTGTGGTATATCTTGCTCTGGAACATATTGGCTCTTGGGTGGTGGTTGGTTTCAGTGCAGGTATGGAGGCTTTTAGATGATCTCTTATTAATTAATGTTCCCAGTATTCAGGAGTTCTCTCATGTTCTCAGTTTTTGGGCTTAAGCCTCTTGCCTCTGGATTTCAGTCTTATTCTTCCGGTAGCCTCAAGACTTCTCCATCCATACAGCACTGATAATAAAACTTCTAGGTTAATGGTGAAAGGATTCTCCACAGTGAGGGACATTCAGAGAAGTTCACAGAGTTACATAAAGAAAAGGAAATGGAAGAAGGAGATAGAGGTGAGCAAGAGGAGAAAAGGGGTTTCAAGAGAAGAGAGACAGATCTAGGTAGTACTCTGTTCCCTAAGTGTTCTCTGCAGCCCAGAAGACCCACAGAGACTCACAGAATTGTATTGAGAAGAGAAGGGGGAGGGAGGAAATAGAGGTGATCTGGGGGAGAAAAAGGAGAGTCAAAAGGGGGAGAGAGTGATCAAACCAGTAATCACACTCCTGAGTAAAAACGGGTACTGAGGTTGGATTCTTAAATATTCAAAATTGATATCAAATACTGAAAAACAAAGATTAAAAATCTAGAGTAGAGGTTAGACTCTTAAAAATACAATATTAAAAAACATCGAAAACACAAAAAATTTAAGAAATACATATATTTTCACTTTAAAAATAGGGTCCTTTTTTTTTTTTTTGGCCAGGTTATAGTGGGTTATAAAAATGAAAATTAAGGAGTATTAGAGGAGTAATAGAGGACTTTAAAAAAAAAAGAAAAAAATTAATTAAAAAAATAATAGTAATATTAAAAATATATCTAGGAATTTCTCTGGAGCTGTTGCAGTCAGTGTGGGTTCTGTTCAGTTTCAGATAGCTCCTTGTTCCAGCTTACAGTTCTCGATATCTATAGGCCCCTTCCGGTGTAGTCGGTGTTAACTACAGGGATTTTAACCTGTTGCCCCTGTCACTTCTAAAGGGGTTCCCTTTGTTTATTTGGCTTCTCTTTGCAGGTCTCTTCAGTGTCTAATTTCCTCCCTGACACAAGTGGTGAAGGTGGTCTCTTGTTTAGTGCTTATCCCCTCCGCAGTCCCAGCCTCAGTTTCTGCACGCTGGTCTGGCGCTCATTGTGTCTCTTCTGGGAAGCTGATTTCTGGCTGCGACCATCCTGGCAGATGTCAACCATCCAGAATCTCAGGAAGTCTTTGGTTAGAGACTGGAAGCCTGTTTGCAGTTTGGTAGGGGATGCCGTCTCTGGGGCCGAGTTTGCCCCTTTCCCCTCCCCCCTGCCTCCAGAGGGAGATGGGCCGGTCCACAGCCAGCTAGCTCTTCTCTGGTATTCACTTAGCCCTTTGTTCTGGGAACAGGCGGGTAGTGCATCCCACAGTTTAAGTTGCTATCTCTGGTTAGCTCCCTCAGATTGCCCTCAGGGCTTTCAAGCCCGGTCTTTACCCCAAGCAATGCCGCCACCTGCTCCTCTCCATCAGCCCCCACTTGCTGGTGGTGGATGAGAGCATCTGGGGTACTTTTCTGCTGGGAGTTGTTTTAGACATGTAATCTGCGGGTTTTATTTATTTTTCCTTCCAGTTAGGTTGCCCTCTGAGATTCGAAAACTTCCCCGAGACCCGCTAGTGAGAGGGTTTCCTGGTGTTTGGAAACTTCTTCTATTAAGACTCCCTTCCCAGGATGGATCTCTGTCCCTAACTCTATTGTCTCTCTTTTTATCTTTTATATTTTGTCCTACCTCCTTTCAAAGACTGGGCTGCTTTTCTGGGTGTCTGATGTCCTCTGCTAGTGATCAGAAGTTGTTTTGTGGAGTTTGCTCAACGTTTAAATGATCTTTTGATGAATTTGTGGGGGACAAAGTGGTCTCCCCGTCCTATTCCTCCGCCATCTTAACTTCCTCCCTCTGATGGCTAAACCTTAAAATGCCACCTGGGAAGCCCTCTTTAGGCAGAGGTAAGCCAAGAACAAAGATCGTTAAGCCACTCAACAACCCTTGGAGAAGCATATGTTCTGTGTCAAGCACAGACATAAGACGTCATCCTTGTCACCCACTTTTTGAAGAAAATGACTGCTCCATGCCTTCAGGAATGGGCACTTCCACATATGGCATCCCGAAAAGATGCCCCAAAGTCATTTCCATGCTAGAGAAAATAAACCTGAACTCTTAAAATCCAGAATTCTGAATATTCAGGCATTGTCTACAATGTTCATCATCCATTTAATCCCAAGAGGCTAGTTGGGGGAACTTTTCTGGAAATCAATGTCAGGTATTTAGGTATTGTGAAGGTGAACAGAAAACTGCCATTAAAAGTTTTTGTCTATCAAAATTGGGAATATTTCAATTCTCTTAATTTCATCATGTTATCAGTGACAAAGTAGATAAAACCTAGGATAGCACAATTATGAGTAATTAGAATTGAAATTTGTGCCACATTTTTCATTACCCCTACATGTATCATGGTGAGACTTTCTTGTTTTACTCATATTTTAGATTCCGTCACCTTTCAAGGTCTTCTGAACTAAAAACAGAAAAGCACCACCTGAAGGTCAGTTCAGAGACAGAGGTGCTGAGGCCTGTTGTCCACACGTGTCTCCAAGGTGAGCCCTAAGGTGTCCTGTCCCTCTAACCTCTGTGTATTCACTAAGAAGGGATTTTATTAATATCAAGATTAAACAGTTTGACATTTAACAAATCATTTTATCAATTTGCATAGTCTTAATAAATGATAAATTTCAAGAAGTTATAGCATCAAGCAGAATTGTCATAAAGCCAATAATAGCCTTGCTGGCATAAAAGACAATCCCCACAGCTCTTTGCATAACCCCCATCATTTCTGCGCAGCCCAGGTTCAGAATCCTGCCCCATCATTTCATGGCAAATAGATGGGGAAACAATGGAAACAGTGAGAGACTTTTTTTCTTGGGCTCAAAAATCACTGCAAATGGTGACTGCGGCCATGAAATTAACAGACACTTGCTCCTTGGAAGAAAAGTTATGACCAGCCTAGACAGCATATTAAAAAGCAGAGACATTACTTTGCCAACAAAGGTCTGTCTAGTCGAAGCTATGGTTTTTCCAGTAGTCATGTGTGGATGTGAGAGTTGGACTATAAAGAAAGCTGAGCACTAAAGAATTGATGCTTTTGAACTGTGGTGTTGGAGAACACTCTTGAGAGCCCCTTGGACTGCAAGGAGATGCAACCAGTCCACCCTAAAGGAAATCAGTTCTGAACATTCATTGGAAGGACTGATGCTGAAGTTGAAACTCCAATACTTTGGCAAACTGATGCAAAGAGCTGACTCATTAGAAAAGACCCTGATGCTGGGCAAGATTGAAGGCAGGAGGAGAAGGGAACAACAGAGGATAAGAAGGTTGGATGGCATCACTGACTCGATGGACATGAGTTTAAGTAAGATCTGGGAGCTGGTAATGGACAGGGAAGCCTGGCATGCGTCCATGGGGTTGCAAAGAGTCGGACATGACTGAGCAACTAAACTGAATTAGAGAAAGGAAATGCCTCAATACTAAGAGAGTTGCACCAGGTCCCTCACCGACAAGATGGATTTTAGGGTAGCAGTGGCATAAAGTGAGTCATCCTGAGCCATAAGACAATTGACATGAATTTTGGAGAAAGGCAGATTTCTGTCAAATTCATAGTTCATTAATATAGCTTAAGGTAGACATCTCCATGAAAAAAACGCATTGGTTAGCTCAAGTTTGACATAAAGTTCCCCTGGAACCAGATGCCACCATGACAACACAGGATTAGATGAGAAAAGAAAAAGAAAAAAAATAGTCTATCACTTGCAATTTATTGTCTCCTGACACTTGGAGATATATGGCCTCCCTACCAAGACAATTAACACTCTCACAGACAGCTCCCCAAGTTTTCCAAGGAGGCCCCAAAACTAGAATCTATCTCACCATTTAACTTATTTAACTTATATGCAGAGTACATCAAGCAAGATGCCGGGCTGGATGAAGCACAAACTGGAATCAAGATTGCCAGGAGAAATATCAATAACCTCAGATATGCAGATGACGCCACCCTTATGGCAGAAAGGGAAGGAGAACTAAAGATCCTCTTGATGAAAGTGAAAGAGGAGAGTGAAAAAGTTGTCTTAAAACTCAACATTCAGAAAACTAAGATCATGACATCCAGTCCCATCACTTCATGGCAAATAGACGGGGAAACAATGGAAACAGTGTGAGACTTTACTTTTTGGGCTTCAAAATCACTGGAGATGGTGACTGTAGCCATGAAACTAAAAAAAAAAAAAAAAAAAAAAAAAAAAAAAAAAAAAAAAAAAAAAAAAAAAAAAAAAAAAAAAAAAACAAACAAAAAAAACGCTTACTCCTTGGAAGAAAAGCTATGACAACCCTAGACAGCATATTAAAAAGCAGGAACATTACTTTGCTAACAAAGGTCTTTCTAGTCAAAGCTATGGTTTTTCCAGTGGTCATGTATGGATGTGAGAGTTGGACTATAAAGAAAGCTGAGCACTGAAGAATTGATGCTTTTGAACTGTGGTGTTGTAGAAGACTCTTGAGAGTCCCTTGCACTGCAAGGAGATCCAAACAGTCCATCCTAAAGGAAATCAGTCCTGAATATTCATTGGAAGGACTGATGCTTAAGCTGAAACTCCAATACTTTGGCCACCTGAAGTGAAGAACTGACTCATTGTAAAAGACCCTGATGCTGGGAAAGATTGAAGGCAGGAGGAGAAGGGGACGACAGAGGATGAGATGGTTGGATGGCACCATTGAATTGATGGACATGAGTTTGAACAAGCTCCAGGAGTTCATGATGGACAGGGAGGCCTGGCATGCTGCAGTCCATGGGGTTACAAAGAGTCAGACACGACTGAGTGACTGAACTGAACTGAACTGATCTCAGCAGTCCTGGAGTTCAAACAAGTCCCACACCATCTAACAGCACTGGGAGAGGCAGAAAGCACACAGACTAGGCTAGTAGATGCATTCCTCTGCTAAGCTCAGAATAAGGACATGAAAAACGCAAGGTCCTATTTTCCCCGGAGAGGGGAAAAGAGTTATTAGAGGTTCTGATAGAGCTTCTGGCAGGACTGATTGGTGGGAGCCTTGTCCATGAAGACTAGGAGTGCCTGATGTGTTTAATGCATAGAGACCAAAACACATTCAAGGACAATCAGACAAACATATCCTCAATCAGTCAAATCTAAAGAACAAGGAAAATCTCCAGAAATGAATTCTATCAAAGGAAATCACACAATTAATTAAATTTTAAGATAACACTTATTCTAAAAATTTCACAAATGTCTGACAAAACACATTAACAATGAACAACAGAAGATTGTCACAGACTTTCAGATATTAAAAAGAAAATATAATGAACAACTTTATGCCAAAACACTTAAAATTTTGATACAATGTATAAATTTCTACAAAAAAATAATTTACCAGAAATAACCAGAAGCAATTTAAAACTGAATAGTTCTACAATTATAAAAGGATTTGCGTTAGTAATGAAAATCTTCCTACATTGAAAGCTGCAGGTGCATAGAGCTTCACTAGCAATTCCACCAAACTTTCAAAAAAGCAATAATTCCAGCATTACACAAACTATTATTCCCAATAATAGAATAAGAAGATATAATTTGCAACTCATGAGTCTAACATCAGCTTGTTAACAAACTCTATCAGGAGTTGTCTCAAAAGGGAAAATTACATGTGAATCTCATTCAAAAATATGCATGCAAAAATCCTTATAAAATACCAGCAACAGAAGAAAGGATTAATATAGCATTAGATTGTGGAGCTATTTTGGAAATGCTGGTTCTATTTTACTTTAAAATTTTAATTAATACAATGTACTATACTACCATATTAAAAGGGGGAAATCATATGATTGTCAAAACAGGTGGAGTGAAATTACTTCATAAAATTAATCACATATTCACAATTAAAAGACTCAGCTAAATTTCGACAGTTAAGCTTCCTTTACAGGAACTCCCTGGTGGTCCAGTGGTTAGGACTTCACACTTTCACTACCAAGGGCCCACATTAATGCACATCATGTATAATTCTGCACATAAAAATACAAAATAATATAGAGATAAATGACTGGGGTTGAGAAGCTCGCCACAAAAGTGAAGTGAAAGTCACTCAGTTGTCTTTGACTCTTTGTGACCCCATGGACTATACAGTCCTTGGAATTCTCTAGGCCAGAATGCTGGAGTGGATAGCCTTTCCCTTCTCCAGGGGATCTTCCCAACCCAGGGATCGAACCCGGGTCTCCTGCATTGCAGGTGGTTTCTTTACCATCTGAGCCATTCGTAAGTGCTTTCCAAAAGTCACCTCATTAACATAACAAGACCCCACTGTGGCTCTCCTCACTTCAGTTCAGTTCACTCAGTCGTGTCCAACTCTTTGCAACCCCATGAATAGCAGCATGCCAGGCCTCCCCGTCCATCACAAACTCCCGGAGTTTACTCAAATTCATGCCCATTGAGTCGGTGATGCCATCCAGCCATCTCATCCTCTGTCGTCCCCTTATCCTCCTGCCCCCAATCCCTCCCAGCATCAGGGTCTTTTCCAATGAGTCAACTCTTCTCATGAGGTGGCCAAAGTATTGGAGTTTCAGCTTCAGCATCAGTCCTTCCAATGAACACCCAGGACTGATCTCCTTTAGGATGGACTGTTTGGATCTCCTTGCAGTCCAAGGGACTCTCAAGAGTCTTCTCCAACACCATAGTTCAAAAGCACCTGTTTTTCGGCGCTCAGCCTAACTCTCACATCCATACATGACCACTGGAAAAACCATAGCCTTGACCAGATGGACTTTTGTTGGCAAAATAATGTCTCTGCTTTTTAATATGCTATCTAGGTTGGTCATAATTTTCCTTCCAAGGAGTAAGCGTCTTTTAATTTCATGGCTGCAGTCACCATCTGCAGTGATTTTGGAACCCCCAAAAATGAAGTCTGACACTGTTTCCACAGTCTCCCCATCTATTTCCCATGAGGTGATGGGACCAGAGGCCATGATCTTAGTTTTCTGAATGTTAAGCTTTAAGCCAACTTTTTCACTCTCCTCTTTCACTTTCATCAAGAGGCTTTTTAGTTCCTCTTCACTTTCTGCCATAAGGGTGGTGCCATCTGCATTTCTGAGGTTATTGATATTTCTCCCAGCAATCTTGATTCCAGCTTGTGCTTTTTCCAGACCAGTGTTTCTCATGGTGTACTCTGCATAAAAGTTAAATAAGCAGGGTGACAATATACAGCCTTGATGTACTCCTTTTCCTATTTGGAACCAGTCTGTTGTTCCACGTCCAGTTCTAACTGTTGCTTCCTGACCTGCATATAGGTTTCTCAAGATTCAGGTCAGGTGTTCTGGTATTCCCATCTCAGAATTTTCCACAGTTTATTGTGATCCACACAGTCGAAGGCTTTGGCATAGTCAATAAAGCAGAAATAGATGTTTTTCTGGAACTCTCTTGCTTTTTCGATGATCCAGTGGATATTGGCAATTTGATCTCTGGTTCCTCTGCCTTTTCTGAAACCAGGTTGAACATCTGGAAGTTCTCGGTTCACGTATTCCTGAAGCCTGGCTTGGAGAATTTTGAGCATTACTTTACTAGCGTGTGAGATGAGTGCAATTGTGCGGTAGTTTGAGCCTTATTTGGGATTGCCTTTCTTAGGGATTGGAATGAAAACTGACCTTTTCCAGTCCTGTGGCCGCTGTTGAGTAAGTGTTTTAGGAGCTCTGTGCCAGTAACAGGACAAAGACCAAATATGTATTTTTCATTATAAATACAGTTTCACATATGTCAACTTAAAGAAATGTACAATGTGAGGGTTGCAAGTTAAGTTTTCAATCAATCAATTCAGTTGCTCAGTCATCTCTGACTCTTTGTGACCCCATGAACCACAGCATGCCAGGCCTCCCTGTCCATCACCAACTCCTGGAGTCCACCCAAACCCATGTCCATTGAGTTGGTGATGCCATCCAACCATCTCATCCTCTGCCATCCCCTTCTCCTTCCGCCCTCAATCTTTCCCAGCATCAGGGTCTTTTCAAATGAGTCAGCTCTTTGCAACAGGTGGCCAAAGCATTGGAGTTTCAGCTTCAACGTCAGTCCTTCCAATGAACACCCAGGACTGATCTCCTTTAGGGTGGACTGGTTGGATCTCCTTGCAGTCCAAGGCACTCTCAAGAGTCTTCTCCATCACCACAGTTCAAAAGCATCAATTCTTTGGCGCTCAGCTTCCTTTGTAGTCCAACTCTCACATCCATACATGAACACTGGAAAAACCATAGCCTTGACTAGATGGACCTTTGTTGACAAAATAATGTTTTATTTGGGGCAAAATGAGGACTGCAGTCCAGAGATATCACCTCAAGTAGCTCTGAGAAACTTCTTTGAAGAGGTATGGGGGAAGGACAGTATATATGCTATTTTTAGTGAAGGGGGAATACACACAGTCAAGCACATATTTTTCCACGAGGTTTCTACTATTCTCTTGAAGCCTTCGCTAGTCACATGGAACAGTCATCACCATGAAGGATTTTAGTATTTTTCTAGATAAGAGGAAATACAAGAATTGGGCTCATAAAATCTGGGGGCTTTCCAGGTGGTATTAATTGTGAAGAATCTGCCTGCCAATACAGGAGGCATAAGAGACACAGGTCCAGTCCCTAGGTTGGGAAGATCCCCTGGAGGAAGGAACACCTACCGACTACCGACTCCAGTATTCTTGCCTGGAGAATCCCATGGACAGAGGAGCCTGGAGGGTTATAGTCCACGGGGTTGCAAAGAGTTGGACATGACTGAATCAACTTAGCATGCATAAAATTGGCTCCTGAAAATATCTATCTGAAGACCTGTTCTGCCAGTCCACACACACACACACACACACACACACACACACACACACACACACACACACACACACACAATCACCCCCACCCAGCAGAGAGGACCTCATCTCATTTCTGCTGTCCACCCTGAATGAAGGGCAGCAGCTGCAGTCCAGGCAAAATACGTAATCCTTGTAGAGGTGGATGGCAAGTGCCCATGGAAAGTGGCTAATCTGTAGTTGATGCATAGAACCTTGCATGTCAAATAAATAGATATTTGATTTTTGACAAAAGTAGCACTGTAGAGAAGTAAGGGAAAAGTCCATTTTTTTTTCCTTAAATGGTGTGGAGACAGTTGAGTATACACAGGGAAAAAGTATTAAAAAATTAAACTTAACCCTGACTTCACCATACACACATACATCAGTATACACAGTCCCTCCTCATTATTTATTGATTTGGTACTTGTGAATTTCTTTGCTCACTAAAGTTAATTTGTAATCACCAAATCAATACTTACAGTCTTTTGTGGTCACTGTGATCCTGCACTGAGTGGTGAATTTGAGTCTCTCAATGCAGACACTGCCAGGTGAGGTCAAATAAGGCCATGCTCTGTCTTGTTTTAGCTCTCATACTGTAAACAAGTGTCCTTTTCAAGGTCTATTAGTGCCACATCTTTGTTTTTTTTTTCCTTTTTTTGCTTGTTTTGGGTGCTTTTACTGTTTAAAATGGCCTCTAAGCACAGCACTGGAGTACTGCCCAGTGTTCCTAAGAAAGATATGATTTGCCTTATAGAGAAAATATGAGTATTAATAAGCTTGTTCAGGCATGAATTACAGTGCTTGGGCTGTTGGCCATGAGTTTCTCAACCTAAATAAACCTACATTATGAGGCAGTAATCAAGTAGAAAGCATTTATCTGAGATCAAAGAATTGCAATCAGTGCACACAGATTCTGGTCACAACCCAGTGTCTCCCTTGGAAGTAAAGGGTCTTTTAAAGGCAAAGAAGAGAAGTTTGCACTACAAGGAATTTTAATTAAAATTAGAGGCAGACAGTAGCATTGACTCAACAAGATTAAGTGCTAAGACTACTGCATGCATGTTAAGCCGCTTCAGTCATGTCCAACTATTTGCAACTCTGTGGACTGTAGCCTGCCAGGCTCCTCTGTCAATTGGATTCTCCAGGCAAGAATACTGGAGTGGATTGCCATGCCCTCCTCCAGGGGATCTTCCCAACCCATGGATCGAACCGAGGTCTCTTATGTCTTCTGCGTTGCAGGTGGGTTCCTTATCACAGAGGACTGTAAAGTTCCTCACTGTGACAAGTGCAGGTGTCCCTAGGTTTGTAGTTTGGCCCAGTTCAAAAGTTCATGGTTCCACCTGGTTGGGACATGTATAAAATCCACCTTGGTAATGGCCTCCCAGCTCTAAGACCCCTTGACATAAGCAACTCCATTTTATTTCATAGGTTCAAAGTTAATGAGTCAGTAATTTGGTATATCCAGAAAAATGGAGAGGAAATTTACCCATCTTTACATGAGGCAGCTCAGTACATGTACATGTGCTAAAGTAACAGCTCTAGTATGTGATGATGCCATGGAGAAGTGACCAAGCCTGTGTATTTGTAAGATGATAGCCAATTAATAAAAGCATAGTGGGCAGCATTCTTGTGAGGCTGAAAGCCAAAGACATTTACAGTCACATTATCCAGGGTTAGGAAAATGTTAAACCCTTCTTGACAAAGGCTGGCTGATTGGCTTGCATATTTAAAAAAAACGTATGTGTGAAAAACATTGAACTTGTAGGTGAAGCAGGTCTGTAGGTCAGGAGGCTGTGGAATAATTTTAAAGTATCCACTAAGTGTTGTACAGAAAAAGGGTAATGGAAAAAGAAGATTTACAAAGCAGATGAGACTTGCTTGTTTTAAAAGGACATTGGCAAAGATCCTATACAACAGAAATGGCATTTCAGATGGTGAAAATGTCATCAGAGACTTACAGGAACCTAATCCTATATTTTTCCTAAGAGAGGATAGTTCATCATTTGCTAATTCAATGTTGATGGTGACTTTATAAAACATAACTATTGGGGAAAATTAGAATCAAACATATATATATATATATTTTTTTTTTTCAGTTTACTGCAGCACTTTTTATTTCCTCACAATGACGCGTTGCTGGGGCCTAATGTTCTCACATGACAGTAGAAAATCAAAGTCTGTTGTCATCTCTTAAAAGAATTGAGAATTGCGTACAAAAACCTTACATAAATTAAAAGGATGAATAAATTTACAGGTGTGAATGCAAACTGTTTCCAACTCAAGGCAAGTAACAGCCCACGGTATTCTGGTGGGAAATCTTCAGTAAGAAAGGAAAAGCAGGTCCTAAGGCTTGGACCTTCCCAACCCCATTTAAGACCGGCCAAGACAGAAATGACAACTGTTTCAGGACTCTTGCCAGCCTCTAGAGAAATCCTGGAATAGGCAGCTCTGACACATTAATACCCTGCACAGACAGAGACTCGCAGTCTCCCAGATTCTAATCAAGCCATTGGATTTCTCTTCCATAAACATTCTCACCTCAGCTACAGAGATGAGAGAGCCGCATGTAACTAGGGGTTAAAATCAAAGATATGCACAGGGTATTAAAACATATACCAAGGTAGAGTTAACTTGAATACAAGCTCAAAATCAGCAACAAGTTCTATTATATATATATAATCTTACAAATAAATAAGAAAAAGATGGACAACAAAGACAATTACAGAAAAATGAACAAAAGATTTGAACAATTCCCTCAAAACAGAGGAATTCCACAGTCCAAAAATCATTTGAAATGGTGTTCAACATTATTAGTAACTAGAAAAACATAAATTAAAACCACAGTATAGAGGCCTTGCAGATGCCACCACCCTGAGCCTCCTGCACTGCCCAGCCTAATTCACATCCACCATGTTTTTGGACATCGCCATACACAGAGAGCCCTTAGGCTGCATCCCCTTTAAACTGTCTGCAGACCAAGTTCCAAAAAGAGCAGAAAATTTTCATACTCTGAGCACTGGGCGAGAAAGGATATGGTTATAAAGGTTCCTGCTTTCACAGATTAATTCCAGGATTTATGTGCCTGGGTAGTGGCTTTACATGCCACAATGGCACTGGTGGCAAGCCCATCCACGGGGAGAAATTTGATGATGAGAATTTCATCCTGAAACATATGGGTCCTGGTATCTTATCCATGGCAAATGCTGGTCCCAATACAAAATAGTTCCCAGTTTTTCACCTACACTGCCAAGACTGAGTAGTTGGATGGCAAGCATGTTGTCATTGGCAAGGTGAAAGACAACATGAATGTTGTTGAAGCCATGGAGCACTTTAGGTCCAGGAATGGCAAGATCATTAAGAAGATGACCACTGCTGACTGTGGACAAATCTAATAAATTTGACTTGCATTCCACTTAACTACCAGACCATTTCTTTTGTAGCTCAGGCGAGCACCCCTTCACTCCCATCTGCTCGAAATATCCTATAATCTTTGTGGTCTCACTGCAGTTCTTTGGGTTCCATATTTTCCTTATCTCCCTCCAAGTTTAGCTGGATTGCAATGTTAAATTTATGATTATGAAATAAAAACTAAACAACAGAAACAACAACAAAAATCCCACAGTATGAGATCATTACCCACATTACAGACTGGTAAATTTTTCAATACAGTTCAATCGTTCCATCGTGCCCAACTCTTTGTAACCCCATGGACTTTAGCACCATTCCTTCTGTAAAATCATAAATTTTTACAATCTGATAATAGCCCATGGTGGAAAAGATATGATTCTAATACTCTATGGGTGGAAGTGCACAATTAACATAAGCACTTTGGAAAACAAAACTCATTTAATAAAGCTGAAAGCATATATACTCTGTAGTCCAGCAATTCCATTATTGAGTAAATACCATACAAAAGTGCATGTATACACACACCTGAAGGCACTGAAAAGAATTCCCATAGTAGCACTGTTCTTAGTAGCCTGAACTGGAAACAATCCATAGGTACATTATTGGTGAAGCTAGGAATAATCTGTGATATTTCTTCTCATAAGGAGAATAAGAACTCTAAATATGGGGAGGTGTACCCATATTTTCTGAAATGATTAACATCCCTATGTTTTTTATTTTTTTAATGAGGATAGAAAATGTGAGTGCTCAGAACAAGCTCCAGAGAAAGGTAATGTGTTCTAATCTAGGAGTGACTGAGATATTTTTTCCAGATTTTCTCTATTTTTAAAAGCATAACCGTTTTCATTTTGTTAGCTTAAGATTCCATTTTAAATATTTTAAGTGTATTAGCATATTAAAATCCACAGAAAGCTAAAGAAGCACTCCCCTGCTCTTGTTATGTTAATAGACATGCCATTTAATTCATTTAAATTTTATTGTCCTCACCTATTAAATGGTGATGAGTCAAGTCCATTAGCTAGAAATGTATTAGCAAACAGAACATCTGAATAACAGGGTTCAAATAGGAGTTATCCTCTCTCTCACAATAACAAAAATCCAAAAATCAGCAGTTTCAGGTGCTCAGAAATGAATTAAAGGACTTAACCTCTTTCTTTGTGCTTCACCATCATTACTGTAGGGGAATAAAACTTGCATCCCCCAAATGTCTCTTGGCCTGTGCTTTATTTCCAGGTGAAAACAATCAAGGACTAAAAGACCCAAGAAGAACCTTACCCCTAACTGCCTAGGTGTATAGACAGGGACAGACCTAGTTATGTCCATTTGTTAAAATCCCTTTTTGTGTTTCACTGACTCTGCTCGCCACACAACAGGCCAATGAATCCAAGAGATGAGGTGTTGAGGCAAGCAAGGGACTTTAATTGGGGAGCCAGCTAACTGAGAAGATGGCAGGCTAGCACGTCAAAATGACCATCTTGTAGGGGCCTGTATGTCAGATTCTTTTACATATCAGAGATGGGTGGAGGTGAGGAAACAAAGGAAAAAGACCATTTAATTCCTGCAAATATCTCCTAGAATGACAAGCCTCAGGTAAGGGGATGTGTTAGTTTCACTTCCTTACAGTCATTTCATGGGTGGTGTGAAATGGAATATCTCCTGTCAAGTCAACAAAAATGTCATTTCTCTCTGTGATCCAGACTCCTAAATGTGAATTTCTGGGCTGCGCAGGTAAGCAGCAGATGAGGTGCACCAGGCACTGCGCCATTTCCCACACAAAGGATTCAAGAATGTCAGTCTTTCACAGGTGGGCGGGGTCAGGTTGTAAATTCAAAATTAACCCTTCCTGGTTACATACCTGGCCCAGCAAACATTTATTTATCAAACACTTCTTTTCCATCTCCATGTCAATTACCTTTCTCCCTTTTGAAGTGCCAAACCACTAACTACATCAACATCCTCTTTTGTCTTTAGCTGAAGATGGTATTTAGGTGACAGAAAATCCCATGGATGAAGGAACCTTGCAGGCTACAGTCTATGGGGTCACAAAGAGTCAGACACAACTGAGCGACTTCACTTTCACTTTTCAGCCATTTTAGTGAGTTACTCAATGTTCCTGGGTCTCCCATGTATGCCTTCATGCCTGCTAAGTCGCTTCAGTCATGTCTGACTCTTTGTGACCCCATGGACTGTGGCCTACCAGGCTCCTCTGTCCATGGGATTCTCCAGGCAAGGATACTGGAGTGGGTTGCCATGCCCTCCTCTAGGGGATTTTCCTGAACCAGGAATTGAACTCCCTTCTCTTCTGTCTCCTGCATTGGCAGGCAGGTTCTTTACCACTAGTGCCACCTGGGAAGCACCCTACTATATATACATGTTACTAAAATTTGTGTGATTTTCTCCTGTTAATATTAGACCAGCCAGAAGGACCCAGAAAGGTAAAGGAAACTTTCCTCCTCCCCAACATCACCGTGTACTTCTAGGCATCACATGTGTGTGTTATGAGCAGGGAGGGTAAAGGAAGGAGACTACACCCATGACATCTGTCCTTCTTTCATTAGTAATCAAAATTATTTCTCAGAATACTACTTAATTTTTTCTCTCTTTCATCTATTTGTCATTAACTATGCCACAAAGTCAGAGCTTCCCGACCTTGTAGCTCAGTGGTAAAGAATCTACCTACAGTGTCGGAGATGCAGGTTGGATCCCTGAGTCAGGAAGATCCCCTGGAGAACAGGATGGCTACCCACTCCAGTATTCTTGCCTGGGAAATCCCATGGACTGAGGAGACTGATGGGCTACTGTCCATGGGGTCACAAAAGTGCCAGATACGATTTAACAACTGAGCAAGTAAACACACACATGCCACAAAGTCAGCCTTGGTTGCAGGGGAAACTGGAAAACCAAGAATTCATTTTGCCAACCTCTGGTAGAAGAATATAAAAGAGACAGGGTTAAGGAATGAACATTTCATGAGCCAATAAAATGTCGGGTACACTCACCGTAGTACCCCAAAGGGTGGTTATGAGGACCAGTTGTGCTGTCAGATTTGAAAATCTTTAGAATTTACAAAGTGCCAAGCAAATGTAAGGAATTATTATGCTCATCTTTTGGAACTAAGTATCATTAGGTATGTTAACGAACCCAAATTATGATTCAATGATTAGTTACTGAGAAAAAGTTATTTTATGCAAATATCATACTAGATGATTTAAATCTATTTTTATGTATTTTGAACATCAGCTACCAACGGCTAGCCTGGGATTTTGCTCAGGATAGAATATCTCAACTTAATGAACCAATATGAAAAATTCCTTTCTTTTCTAGGAGATGAACCTGGAAATCTTGTCATATTATTTATCTCTGTCTAAAGTTTCTACTGTGGATAGATGGAAGGCAGAGAGAAAAAATTCCCTATAGAAATAACCAAGGGAAAACTGATATTGATTTTCACAAAATAAATTCAGAGTAACTCTCACAGGGATTGGGTGTATCTAGGTCACTGAGAAGAAAAAAAAAAAAAAAAAAGACTAACATTTTGCTGACAGGAGAATTACGGTTATTTCTTATACATGGTTATTAAATGGATTCATAAATTTTCATTATTATACCAAGGTATTTTCAACCAAGTAGAATTGCATACATATATGAACACAAGGCAAGAATATAATTTTGACAACACTATGCATTAAGATTGGTTTTGAATAAGGAACTCGTGGTTAAATTACCTTTAAAATCTCAAATAAAATCATTTAAAAATTCAAAGCATTTCAAAGTGGCAGCTACTCCACACATGATATGTGGCCCAAAGAAAATAGTCAGTGGTTATTTTTCCCTCATACAACTCCAAAATCATTCAAAGTACCACAGGGCCCTTCAAGGAGTTTTCAGAATTACTAGCCTTAAGTATTGACCTAAGTGGTCAATTTAGCAATCTCAACATATGAATCCAGTAGACTAGAAAGAAAGTCATCTTCATTAGCCAGTGTGTGCATATGCATGCTCAGTCGCCTCTGACTCTTTGCAACCCCATGGACTGTAGCCCCTCAGGCTTCTCTGTCCAAGGGATTCTCCAGGCAACAATACTGGAGTGGGTTGCCATGCCCTCCTCCAGGGAATCCACCCGAAACTGGGATAGAATCCAACTCTCCTGTGTCTCCTGCACTGGCCGGCATATTGAAAGCGAAATTTGCTCAGTCGTGTCCAACGCTTGATGACCTCATGGACCATACAATCCATGGAATTCTCCAGGCCAGAATACTGGAGTGGGTAGCCTATCCCTTCTCCAGGGGATCTTCCCAACCCAGGGATCGAACCCAGGTCTCCCACATTGCAGGCAAATTCTTTACCAGCTGAGTCATAAGGGAAGTCACCGGCAGGCAGATTAGCAAGGAGTAAATAATAAAGTTAGCAATAACATTTTTAACTACTTAACCCATCAACGAAGATATACTAAGCACCCAATATGTGGCAAGCTCTACATTAAGCACGAGAAATACAGTGGTGAACAAAAAGACATGATAAATGCTATGTCCTTTTATGTTACATACAGTGGAGGGGAAAAGACAAATTTTAAACATACTTAAATGATTTCCTTCTTAAGTGCTTAATACAATTCCTAGCTGATAGTACTCATTCAGTAAATATCTGCTACTACTATTGGTGCTCCACAGGTGGTGCTAGTGGTTAAAAGAAAAGAAAACAAAACAAAACACCAGTCTGCAAATGCAGGAGACATAAGAGACTCAAGGTCAATCCCTGGGTTGGGAAGATCCCCCTGGAGGAGGGTATAGCAACCCACTCCAATGTTCTTACCTGGAGAATCCCATGGACAGTGGAGTCTAGTGTGCTATAGTCTATGGGGTTGCAGAGAGTTGAACAGGACGGAAGTGACTTAGCATTACTATTGATAATACAAAAACAAACAAATAGGTGTAAAGTGTTACAAAAACATAAACCAGGTGGACTAAAACTATTCTGGAGAGTCCAGAAAATGCTTCCCGGATGATGTGATATTTAAATCAAGTTCTGAAGGGTGAGTAGGTATTAAAAAAGAAGGCACATAACTTACTCATTTCTAAAATGAATACTATATGCAGATTGTCCTATTCACTGATCCCTACAAATGTCTTACAATTACAGGCTGATACCTTTGCTCAAGTCAATATTCCCTGTTAAATGCTCTCCCTCCACCTTTCACCAGTTCTGATCTCATTTCTTTTTCACAGCCTAAATCTGTGGAATTACTCTGAAAATTCTGCGTTTTTCCAACAGTGATATTTGGTCCTAATCATGAGTTATCTAGGAGCTAAGACATTTGGAATATGCCAATAGATGTGGTGCAATATTAAATAAATCTTAGATATGTACAATTGGACTCTGAAAAGAAAGGCAGAAAGGACAGAAAAAAAAAAGTCTGGAGAAACACTGGTGAGGAATTTTCCAAAATTAATGACAACAAACCAGAGATGCAAGAAGCTCAGAGAATAAACACACACAAAAACCTCAAACAAATAAGCATATCATACTAAAAAACAAAGATACCATCCTATTTCAGCTCCAACATGTAAAGAACTTGGTAACTATCACTCTCATACATATAAGGAAAAAAAAACTGAACAAACTGAAACCAGTGACTTTCCTTGGAACCACTGGAGAATAAAATTGGCTGGGCAAACCACTATCACAAAATCTGGAGAGAAAAGTGAATACAGACAACAGCTGAGACCAGTTTACTTGAATTAGATGCCAGTAGAGTCAGCAAGTGATAAGAACGCTTAATCCATAACTTCGAAAAATTACTGGAAGAGGTATAAAGTAGTGTGACAGAGAGGAACTCTTAGGGGTTGCAGTCTTAGGGAGCCCTCCACACTTCTGAGTTTTGCCTGCAGGAATCCTACCAAATTCTCCTGTTAAAAAGCCAAGAAAAATTCACATCTCTGGCAGAGAAAAATCAGTGGCATCCATCCCAAAGGCCACCAGTATGCCTTTCTGAGACAGCGAGGGGGAACCACAGAGACATAGAGAATGATCACGTTTCTGGAAAAAAACTCAAATGCCAGGCTTACCTCTCTGGGTTTCTGTTGGTTCACAAACAGGTCCCCGTACAGGGAGGGCAAGGAGAGAGGGAAAAAAGAGCTAGACGTTCCAGACGCGTGGGTCCATGCTATGTCACTTCAGTAGTGTCCAACTCTTTGAGACCCCATGGATTGTAGCCCGCCAGTCTCCTCTGTCCATATAATTCTCCAGGCAAGAATACTGGAGTGGGTTGCCATGCCCTCCTCCAGGGGATTTTCCTGACCCAGGGATCAGAATGTCAGGGGCAAGTTTACTAAGTGAGGGAACTTACCTACAAGGCTTGCCTCTGCTGTATGTGTCCCCACTTGCCTGAATCTTAAAAAGTTTACATAGAATTCTTAATGGGGTTCAGTCATATATCCTGTCCAGATGGTCTCAGCAACACCTTCCTCTCTCAAGGCTGCTTTTTTGGAACAGCTCCCACTGTGGACACATTGGGCGGAATGTCCCTCTAAGGTAGGTGGGGGAAGGGAGAGGCACCTCTATCACCCTGGTCCAGCCCATATCTTCTCCAGGAGTTCCTCCACCAGTTTCCTTCTTCCAGATCTTATTTCTATAGTATCTCCCTGCCTTTCTAGATAATGTGTTGTTTGTTTTGTTCACTTTCAGTTTTGTTTGGCAATAGCAGTGGGGCTTGATGGAGAAGGTTGTCAGAAATTTCCCAGTCTGTTTTTATTCCAGAAGAAAGTCCATACACAGTGTTTTAGAAGGATTATGCCCACTTCATTTTCACAGCAAACCTATACTCTAGAAATGTACTAATTCCCCATTACATATTTTATAATGAACAAAGTATCTTAATGTTTTCATTGTAAAACAAACCAACAAATAAAAAAGTTCTTTTGGCTGTATGGATAGGTATAATGTATATATAAGTAAACGTGAGTGGTGAGAGAGTCATTTCCTAGGTAGGTTTATAAGAAGTCTAGGGGTCCCCAAGGAGACAGGGGTCTGGAATTCTCAAGGAGGAAGAAAGGGCAAACTTTTTTTTTTCCTTCTACATTCCTTAGGATTATATAACAATAATGCATCCTGCCTGAGGACAGTCTCTGGATTAAACCTTCTGGCTAATCCTGTTATCTTAAAATGTAAATTTTGAGAGTAGGTCTGTTGAGGTCTTTACAACCTCCAGACATTCTTTGGATTCATTGTAGAATATATAACTCCATTGCTAACACTAGCAAGCGGGTACTCTCTCTGCCCCCTTCTGATGTCTATGTCAGAAGCTGTCTCTATCTCCTTTATAATTTAATAAAACTTTATTACATGAAAGTTCTGAGAAATCAAGCCTCATCTCTGGCCCTGGATTGAATTCTTCTCCTCCGGAGGCCAAGACTCCTAGCATCTTTTCGAGGTTAAGCAACAACCTTTCATCTTGGGGGCTCCTCCGGGATTCTTCAGGACAAGGTAAGGATGCTTGGAGCTCTAGTTCTTTGTTCTCCTAGCGAATACGTTTCCTGCTGTACTTTACTAACTCTATGTTGTGCTTGCGTGAATGAATGAAACACCCTGTGTGACGCAAGTTAGGAGCCCTGCTCTGTGGTTCCACGGTGACCTCATATGGCTTATGGCAGAAACCTGTCAGGGGTTTATACCGACATGCCAAAGCCAAGAAGCACCCAACGTCTCCTTCGGGGAGTGACCAGAAATGGGCAAAACATGTGGACCGAACTCTCCTTTCTTGGTCAAACTTTTCGGTCTCTTTGACCATTTCATAACTCCTTGGAAATTAGAAATACTAACCTAGTCTGTCGCATCATAGACTTCCAAGGGACTTGAGATCTATGCTGTTACTGCGTGCTGTTACTTAGATCCCAAACTTGGATTGGTAGTCAGGAAGCACCTAGCCTCGCTAGGAATCGAATGTTTGGACGTTAGATGGAGCTCTAGCTACAAGAGCATCTCTGAGGTTAAAGGTTACTTAGATTGGAACTAGGTTACTCAGATTGGAACTGCAATGTTTTGTTTTGTTTTGTTTTGTTTTCCCCCTTTGGTAACGCTGGCTCTTAGTGGACCAGAGGAGGCTCTTATACTGGTGTGGTGATGCTTGCAAGGAACATCTCAGTTTTATGTTCATATCCGTCTTATTGTGGTCAGGAATATACTCAGGGTTGTGCACAGGCACTCAGGTGACAAATGTTTCCCACAGCAGTCTAGCCTGGGGGCATTCCAGAAGGTTGCTCTGGTCGTACCCTGGGTGGCATCAGAGGCAAGCAAGGTTTTAATGGTGAGGAGCTGGACGTCAGTCAGGGATGCCATCAGGTCTACCCCTGGTGCATCTCCACCCCACCTCAGTGGTAGAAACGGGAGGGATGAGTATGTTGCCTGCATTGGTAAGGGACAGACTAAGTCCGACCAGGAAAGAAAAACTTTGGTGTAAAGTCTGTCTACATCCCCATCTAGAGCAGGGAGGGACACCTCCGGTAGAAAGAGGGCGCTGGTCACTTTTATTCTTTCTTCTAGATGGGCGCTAACAATTCCAGCCCCACTCCTTTGAATTGTATCCTGAAAAACTGGGATAGATTTGATCCCCAGGGCTTAAAGAAGACACACCTGATCTCCCTATGTGATACTACATGGCCACAGTACCCACTGGAGGATGGCAAATGGTGGCCAGTTGGAGGGTCTCTTAAGTATAGTAACTGTTTTACAATTAGACCAGTTCTGTAGAAAACAAGGGAAATGGGTAGAAGTAGCATATGTGTTGCCCTTTTTCTCTCTGCGAAATACGTCAGACTTATGTCCTAAGGGTATAGATTTGGGTGTGACTCCTTGAGCTCCCTCCTGTCCTCTTACTTTGCTAGATGAGATGGAGGACAGGAGACAAAGAGGTAAAGAAAAGCAGGTTTCTCCAACCTATCCCTGGGATCATATGCGAAGAGCAGCCAAAGAGACTGTGGAACAGCCACACAAGTTGTTGTCTCTTCATGAAGCACCCACGGGGAGAAATAATCAGTCTATGAGAGTTAATAAGCCTTTTTCTTATCAAGAAATACAAAGGATCAAGGGGAATCTGGGAGACTACTTAGAGGACCCAGAAAAATATATCAGAGATTTTAAAGGTGTTACTCTGCTTTATGACCTTACTTGGAAAGATGTGATATATATCTTGGGACAAACACTGACTCCCAACTCAAAAACTCGAGTTTTGGGAAAAGCGGTTGCTTATGGAGATGAATGGCTTGGTAATGAATCAGTAGGGAAGAGGGAGGACAAGATAACCACCCTCCCCACTGGGAATCAGGCAGTCCCAATTACAGAACCAGACTGGGGCTAAAGGAAGATGGGATCAGAGTCATTTTGTCAGATGTATTCTTGGAGGACTCAGGCAGGCACATGATAAGCTTTTAAACTATGGTAAATTGGCAAACATAGAACTGGAGGAGAAGGGAACTCCTGGTAAATTCCTAGATAGACTGAGAGAAGCCCTTCGCAAGCTATTAAAATGGGCATATGGACCAAATCAGTCTTTAGATAATCTGTTACAACTGGCTCAGACAGTCTATTATGGTAGGGAATATGAGGAAAAGAAAGAAAGGCAGGAAAAGACAAAGGAACAGGCAGAAGACCTCGCAATGGCTATGAAAACCATTCTTAAACAGCCTGAAAAAAATGCCCAGAGGGACCCAGGTGAAAAGGGATGGGCTTGCTATTACTGTGGAAAAGAGAGGCACCTCAAGTGGGATTGCCCTCAGGCATCTAAGCTGCCCCCAGCTCTATGTCCAGTCCTCAAAGGACCACACTGGAAGAGAAACTGCCCCCAGAGGGGTAGGTTTCAGGGGTCAGACTCTCAAGACAATCAGGACTGAAAGTGCCCGGGGGTCCTCACACAAGCTCCCATCCTAATTACACCTGAGGAACCATGGGTATTGATAGCTGTGGGGGAGCAATCTGTTGATTTCATTTTAGATACTGGTGCAATTTACTCCATGCTTACTGAAGCCCCTGGCCCACTTTCTTCCCAATCTGCTTCTGTAATGGAACTGTCTGGACGAGCCAAAAGATAGGCCAGATAATCTATGTGAGCTTACTTCTGCTGACTCCAAATATCCTGAGTCTGCTGTTTGATCTTCAAGACAATACCCACTGGGAAAAAAAAAATAAAAAATAAAAAATAAACTGTGGTGTTGGAAAAAAAAAAAAAAAAAGACAATGCCTTCCTGTCCTGGGCTCACTCCTACGCTGCATTTCATAATCAGTCTAACTGCTGGGTCTGTGGAGCACCCCCCTCTTCATCAGTGAAAGGCTTCCCATGGTGGACAACTCCACTTCAAGGAAAAGACTTTCTTCAAATCTGCAAACGCCTTCGACAACAATTGCATGTGATGCCTCTTCTTAAACTGATGACATCTAACAACCCTAAGATGGACTGATGTAACTATGGACATAATGTGACTTTTCATTTTGATTTTTACTTGGTTTAATGACTATTTTGCCTTACGTTTCTAACTATATAATGGGGTTTTCTAACTGTCTAAAAGCTTTTAAGTTACAAAGAGTTGTCCAAACTCCTAAAGTGCCACAGCCTCCTCCAACTATTACTTGGGGCCCCAGGATCAGAGACCCTCAATATGAGGGTTAGGAGAATATGTTGCCTCAACAATTTAGGGACCACATCCTTAAACAACAGGAAGTAGTTATGGAATGAAAATGACGCCCCTTTCCCTTGGCAACATAATTCTTCTGAAAGAAAAGGGGGGAATGAGAGAGTCATTTCCTAGGTAGGTTTATAAGAAGTCTAGGGGTCCCCAAGGAGACAGGGGCCTGGAATTCTCAAGGAGGAAGAAAGGGCAAACTTTTTTTTTCCCTCTACATTCCTTAGGATTATATAACAATAATGTATCCTGCCTGAGGACAGTCTCTGGATTAAACCTTCTGGCTAATCCTGTTATCTTAAAATGTAAATTATGAGAGTAGGTCTGTTGAGGTCTTTGCAACCTCCAGACATTCTTTGGATTCATTGGAGAGTATATAACTCCATTGCTAACACTACCAAGCAGGTACTCTCTCTGCCCCCTTCTGATGTCTATGTCAGAAGCTGTCTCTATCTCCTTTATGATTTAATAAAACTTTATTACACAAAAGCTTTGAGCGATCAAGCCTCGTCTCTGGCCCCGGAATGAATTCTTCTCCTCCGGAGGCCAAGAATCCAGGCATCTTTTAGAGGTTCAACAACAACCTTTCAGTGGGTTGGATTTTTTTTTTTTTAAGGATTGTGGGAGGGTATGGCATAATGATGATTGCCAAAGAAAAGAACAGTGGAGTGCAAATTGCCATCAGAAGAGGTAATAAGGAACATCAGTTTCTCTGAACCTAGATTTCTTCTGTGTCTCTAGCAATAATAACCAGATATTTTGAAAGTAAGTAAGAGAAAAAGACGTTTGATAAATACCTTAGGAATATTATTTTTTCTAGCATCATTGAGATTTAATTATAAATAAAAATTATATATATTTAAGGTGTGCAAAGTGATGCTATATGTATATACTATGAAATGATTACCTCAATCAAGCTAATTAACATGTTGCCTCACATAATTATCTTTTTTTTTCTGTGAGAACAATTAACATTTACTGTCAGCAAATTTCAAGTTTACAATATAGTATTAAATAATCACCATGCTGTACATTAGATCTTCAGAATTTATTCATCCTGCACAACTGAAATATTGTATATTAGTAATTCCCTGGCAGTGATCCGGTAGTTAAGACTCTGGGCTTCCACTGCAGGGGGCATGAGTTGGATCCCTGGCCAGGAATTGAGATCATGCATGCCACTTTGCTGGACAAATAAAAAACACAGAAAGATACTCAACATCATTAGCCAGGAGAGAAATGCAAATTAAGACTGCAGTAAGATATTATATACTATTAGAATAGCTCAACTGAAAAACAGTGATGATACCAAATGTTGGCAAGGATGCAGAAAAACTGGATCTCTCATATGTTGCTGAGGGGAATGCAAAATGGTACTCCTGCTCTGGAAAATAGCTTGATAGATAATTTAAAAACTAAATATACACATGACTCTTCAATCATCCTTTTCAGTATTTATCCCACACAAATAAAAATTTGTCTACAAAAGCAGTTGTGCATTAATGTTCATAGCTGCTCTACTTATAATAATCAAAAAGTGGAAATAACACAAATGTCCTTCAATTAGTGAATGGTTAAACAGTGGCACATATAAACGTTGGAGTGCTACTCAGCAATACAAATTAATCAACTATTGATAAACAAGTTAGATGGAGCTTAAGATTATTACATAGGTAAAAAAAAAATAGAACCTCAAAATATTACACATTTATGACTTCATTTATATAACATCATCTAAATGAAAAAAATGTAGAGATGGAAAACAGATTCCCAGAGTTTAGGGATGGTTGTGGGTGAGGAGTGTGTGACTATAAAGTGATGTGTGTGATAGAGTTCCTTTGCGGTGATGGAACAGTATCTTTATCGTGGTGGTTGTTATACCAATCCATATATGTAACATCATTTCATAGAACTTGCACAGAGAGAAAAATGAGTGCATGCAGTAACTAATAAAATCTGAATACAGTCTTTAGTCTAATGAATAGTATTCTCTTAATGTTAATTTCCAAATTTTGATAATATGTATTATGGTTATGTAGGTTGTTACCATAAAAGGAACCTGAATGAAAGACACATAGGAATTCTTTTTACTATTTTCACAATCCCTTTTGAATGTAAAATTACTTCAATATATAAAGTTAAATAAAAGTAAATAAAAATAATTAGAATAATGATCATTTGTGTTAGTATTAATTGATGGATAATCTCACATGATCCTCACAGCAATCCTATGATTTAGAAAATATTATTAATTCTACATCACAGGATTGCCATGAGGTGTCAATGAGGAAATTCTTTTGGAAGACTAAAAGCAACTTAGAAACATAAGCCATCATATTATCACAACATACCTCAAATTTGTGTACACACCCTCTTTAAAAGTACACAACACACACACACTTAGATAGACACATTCACAAATTAAAACGTCCAATTTTGCATATTAGAAAGGCAAAAACTGTGTCTCAGAAAAATCTTGGATTTCCTTTAAGTCATCCCAGAATAAAAGGCTGTCATGAATTTGTCAAATTAAATACTTGTTAAGTGGAGTACAAACTGTCAGATCACAACAGAAATTGAAATTGATTAGTTTCTTACTCACAGGTCCTTACTCACCCGGCACTCCTCGAGGGGTCACATGTGGAGGGCAAGACAGAGGGAGAGACAGGACCTGGGGCACATGCCTTTATTAGGGTCCACGGGTGGAATGCTTTGCGATTTCCAGGTTATGGCTAGATGGATCAGTTCAAGTCAAAAGAGTGGAGTTTTGATAAGCCCCATGGGTGTCTTGTCTAATCAGCACATAAGAGGGGAGACTGTTGATCACAAGGACTCTTAGGGAAGTTGGATCAGGAACTTATATTCATTTATGACTTTACCAGCTGCTATGTAGGGCATGTGCTTGCACGAGGGACTAGGGTCTATGTAAGGCCCCCTCAGGCCATTTGGTTGAACAAAATGGATGCCAAGTCAGTAATATCATGGAATAACTTAACTAAACTCTCAACAAAATCCCAAAGTGACACTTTTATAAATATTGGAAGCCAATGTTTAGATTAGTGTCTAAAATTGATGTGTGGAATATTTCATGAAATCTTTAAATAAGAGGGTATTGCAGGGATTTGAATCACCAGATCTTCAATGGTATTGTAATGCCACAGTAAATGAAAACCTTGTACTATTGGCTCAATTATTGACAAAGATCAATAAATTGAATTAAGAGTTGAATTGCTCTTGCATAAAATAGGTATTTAACAGAAGTAGATATCCACAGATATATTTTCAATTTATAACATAGACTAACTCAATCTGTGGCCATTAAAATTCAGAGTTAGAAAATTTTAGAAATTATAAAAGGTGTTAATTACTTTCACTTAGGTGGAAGTTCATGGTGAGTTATTTAATGAAAAAGATGGATTATGTAAGGTTAATTCTACTTGGTAAAATGCTATTTTATTTCAAGGTCTCCAGTGAGTCACAGGATCAGGATGTAGCCATGGTCAAACACTCTCTTGGAAAATTACTCCAGCTAATGGACAAGAGTTGATGTCAGTTAGAAAAACACACATGATCTTGTGTTTTCAGAAGCTGCCAAGGCCAAACTTTATGCACTGGCTTTGACAAGACAGAGAAACTTAAATGTTGGTATCATAATACTATTTGATTCTTTACATGACTTGCCTGCATACATGCAAATTGGAAATATTATATCTATTTTTAAATGTGTCAAATGTTGAATAAAATGAACTAGGTAATTAATATTGATTAAAGAAGTATGAAATGAAGGGTAATAGAGAAGGTATTACTTCTGTTTTTATTATTAGATTCCATTGCCAGGTATCACTGATAATGGTGAAAAATCATTTGCAATGTTATTAAGAAAATTATTATGGGGTAAGAAAGAATGAATTTGAGTCAGTTCTAGAGAGGTGGATGAACCTAGTGCCTGTTATACAGAATGAAGTCAGTCAGAAAGAGAAAAACAAATACAGCATATTAATGCATGTATGTGGGATCTATAAAAATGGCATTAATGAACCTACTTGCAAGGAGGGAACGTAGGTGCTGATATAGAGAAAGGACTTGTGAACCCAGTGGGGGAAGGAGAGAGTAGGAAAAATGGAGAAAGCGGAATTGACATATATACATTACTATCTGTAAAATAGACAGCTGGTGAGAAGTTGCTGTATAACACAGGGATCCCAGCTTGGCACTCTGTGATGACCTAGAGGGGTGGGATGGGGGAGAATTGGGAGGCTCAAGAAGGAAGTGATATATATATAATTATGGCTGATTTGCACTGTTGTAGGGCAGAAACCAACACAACATTCTAAAGCAATTTTCCCCTGATTAAAAAGTAAATTAAAAAAATCAAATGTAATATGGATTTTAAGCAAAGAAAATTTTCATCACTGAATCAGGATTCTGATTCTCCACTTTGGAAATACAAGTTGGATGGACAATAGAAAAAAGAAAAAAAAGAAAATTATTGTGGGAAACAATAAAAATGATACCATAGATCAGTTATCCAATATGTTGTTGCAAATAAGAAAAAATGATGATAATGGTAATCACTAACATTTGATGCTTACTTACATTTCTGGCAGAGAGCTTAATGCTTATATGTAGATTATCAACCTTGATCTTCACAACAATCTTATCTATAAAAATATTATGAATTGTGTATCAAGAGAATTCAGTGAGGCAACATATGTAAAGACCATTTTGGAATCTGAAAAGTAATAACAGAAACATAAATGGTTTTATTATCACAAAATTAAATTTAATTAAAAATACACATTTAATAATCACATTTGAGGGAGTTCCCTGGTGGTACAGTGGTTAGGACTCTGTGCTATCATGACAAATGTGGGAATAACATCCCACAAGCCACAGAGCAGAGCCAAAATATTTTTTAAAAAAGCACATTTGATTTGTTGTTAAAAATTGACTTTGTTACCTATGGGATATGAAGTTGAACCAGGTTGTTAGTCATAAGCCCTAAAATCAAAGCTCTGCTTGGCTTGTTTCATAGGACTATTAATGAAACATTCTGATTACAATGATGTAGTGTGTAGTTTGGTCTTAATATCCCAATGTCCCAAGCAAATGAATATTATTAATCACCTAAAAGAACTAAGAAAAGCCACTGAAAAATTTTTGTCAGTAATATAATTTGGTTAGAAAAGCATTTAAGGAAGTAAATACAGTGGCTTGCCTACGTATCATCAATAAATATTTTAAAAAATAGTTTGTAGAAGACTCTATCCACAGCAGAAAGAAAAACTGAAAAGTTGTCGATGAATAAATTTAAACATTTAAAAATATATTGATTGTATGTAAATACTGTCCTTTTGTGTGTGTGTTCACAAATGGAATAGAGTCTGGATGGGAAAAGAATGTATTGAAAAATAGCTAATCAAATTATAATTTGAAAGTGATTTTGTTTTTGAGACATTGGATATAGTATTGTTACAGCCTACATGCAAGAAAAAGCAAATGTAAATACATATAAGAAACCAAATGAAGAATGCCAATGAATAATAAACTGTACTATAAAGCCATTAAACTGTACTCTCTCTCTCTCTCTCTCTCTCTATATATATATATATATATATATATATAAAGCCATTAAACTGTACTATAAAGCCACAATCATTAAAAGAACCATTGGAGCAATAGCTCAAATGGATACGGGAAAATTCAACACTTGCAACTCACTTCTCACCATTAAATGGATACTTTACCCACATTTTTAAAGACTGTGCTTGTAAATATCAGCCAAATAAAAATCTACTAACAAGTACATCCTTAATTATTTGTTAATGAGAAAAACAAGTAGCAGCTTTATAAACAAGTATAATCATGACTTCCTTTTTGTGAAATAAAACAATGTAAAAAATGTCTTCATGTTTATATATTATGGGTGAATATATCTATCTATTTATCTATCTATCTATCTATCTATCTATCCATATGGGAGGAAAATGATAACAGGAAATTCTCATATGCTGTTAGTAATTGTTAAGGTTTGCTGTTGTTGTTTAGTTGCTATGTCCGAGTCTTTTACGACCCCATGGACCATAGCCTGCCAGGATTTCCCAGGTAAGAATACTGGAGTGGGTTGCCTCATCCTTCCCCAGAAATCTTCCCAACATAGGGATCGAACCCATGTTTCCTACATCTCCTATATTGACAGGAGGATTCTTTTACCACTGAGCCACCTGGAAAACCTGAATTGTTAAGGTTAGGCTTCCATTAAGTTGGACAATTAAACAAAAGTATCAGGATATATTCTCCACTGCAACTCAGTCCATTGATTATTTATCAAATGTTTAATGTGAAAATAATTAAATAATATATAACAACAGAGAAGTTAATTGCAACACTTTAGCACTTTACTTACCTAAAATTACATATTATACATCATTTCCAAATTCCAGTTCTTTTAAGTTATATGAAACACTAGTTACCCATACCACATGTGATACCTTTAAAATTTTCTTTTTAGAAAAGCTATCAGCAAAGAAAGCTAATTGGTCTTTTGACCCACCAGATGGCACATTAAAATAGAAAAATTATGGTAATTATGGGTTATTAAGATAGAAAAAATAATTGAGGACATGTTTAATCCTGTATTGTTAACAGCAAAGCAACAACAAAATAGCAATATATTTGAACGTTTGTTAATATATAGTTTTGTTGCCAAAAACTTAGTTTTGTACTTAAAGTTTTGTAATTGTTAATAAAATTTACCAACATATAAGGAACTTGAATTAATCTATTTAGTAGCTAATATTAAGTCCCATTATTAAATTGACATCTCAATGTTGTTTGGCTTTCAGTTGGCTGTCAACAACCCTGGGTGAGTTGGCACCAAAGTCACTATAAATTTGCTTTGTGAGAGCCTGGATCCCAAAATACAGAAGAGTATCAAATATTCAAGAGGCCCATATTAGGCATAATCTCCAAATAAGTATCACCTGAATTGTTTGAGAGATGAACCTAAGGCCCATATTTTGGGGATGATGTGTGTAGAGGATTATTTTAATTGTGATTCATGAAGACAGCTATTATCACTCACTTAGGAAGACATAGAAATTCATGTTGAGAACTTATAGTTTGCTCTGGAAGGCGGTAGGTAGACAGGAATTATATAATAACCAATAGCTTTATCAATTACCAAAATAAAACCACCAGTAATGGAGAAACAAAAACAAAATGGAAAACAATATAAAAATTCAAAGGGATAAACCTATCAGGTATTTTCAAGGACACAAGACAAATGAAATTTCTTTCACAGAAAGATTTTAAAAAGAAGTTTCAAAAATGATAAACACATATGGAAAGAAAAGGCTCAATATTGTTAAATTGTTAATATTTCCTGAATTAATTTATAGTTACTTTAAAATTAAAAGTCCTAACATAGCCTAACTTAATTTTTGTAAATTTAATGAAGTGAAGTAATGGTAAACTCCAAAAATAAATTGGTAATACATGACACAGAAGCAATAAATAAGTCGAATAGGAAAATAAATTGAATAATAGCTACTCTACTATAAAGCCATAATAATTTAGACATTTTGCCACTGGCTCAGTCATTAGTCATCACAATTTATCTGAGAGGTAGCTGCAGTACAGTTGATATCCATCAGAAAAGCACACATAAATCCTTCATTTAAAACATATACCCAAATTCAGTTCACATGGGTTAACATTTAAATTTTATAATTTTCAAACATTTCTAATATTAACTCATAAAGCAGTCTGGCTTAGATAGGCATCTGTGATATACTTAGATTTTATAGTGTGATGAAACATGAAAAAATCATTTTATATAATATTTCCCATTGTTAAAAAAATTCTCAAATACTTTAGTGTTTGTGTATATATGTGTGTGTGTATATATATATTAGGATTTCTTTCTAGCATACAGAAAAGTATGGGGGATATACACTAAACAATTTGTATTGCTTATAAAAGCATTAGATAAATATATAGGGTGTGATAGGAGATTATTACACTTTACATCTTACATTATTTACTATTTCAAAATGAGCAAATAGCTGCCTTTAAATAAGACATTGAAGAGAGAAAATGCAAGTGGTTAAAAATGAAAAGGAATAGCTTAATTCTTCTATAACTGACAAGCAGTACACTTTGTGCTTTTAAGTGGATTACCTTGCTTAATCTTCACAGACATAAAAATGTAGTATAGTTGTTAATTCTACATTACAGACTTGTCTGAGTAAAGAAATCAAATATGAGAAGAAAATGATCACTGAAGGAGTTTAGAATGTTCAGGTCCATCTCTAAAAATAAAATAGTTAAATATAAAAAACATTTTCACTGCTGACTTTTGAAATGCTATTTAGAATGTATTTATGAATTTTTACTAAAGTTAATCACATAATCAGCTTCAAATTTTGGAAAGTAACATATAGTCATCCTGAATTTACAAAAAAAAACAATAAAAAATTTTTTTTTCTGGGTATATTTAAATACATACATGCATATATATATCTTAAGAGAACAATCAGGAAATATACCACATTGTTAATATTTCTTACTTTAAGAAATGTGAGGCACAGAAGGTTGGTGTGGGTGGGAATGCAACTGCTAATTTTCATTACATATCTTTAGCTAGTTCCATTTGAGATAGAGAATGGGAGTTATTTTGTTATAATAACTCAATAGAGTTATTAGAATAGTCAGTCAATAGAAAAAAAAAAAACAGTCAATAAAGGTAAAGAGATAATAAAGAGATTCTATAGGCAAATCATTTAATATGGGAATTTAAAAAGTCACTTACCTTCCAGAAGCTATAAGTTTTCTCTTCTGTAAACCAAAGATATTAATCATATTTAATATTAAATTCAGACAATGGTAGCAGCAATGATGATTCTTAAAATTTAAAAACTACTTACGTGACAGACTGACTGCTTGGTGGGTATTTATAGATAATCTCACTTGAACCTTGTAAAAGTTATAAGATACAGATATTATTAATTCTGATGATTCAGTTCCTCTTGGAAATTGAAAAGAGATAAAAACAAGCTATTAAATTATCACATGTACTTCAAAGCCAAAATACACATTTAATTATGTTCTCTTGACATCCTCTTTAGAAGCCAATTATCTATATATCAGGATGTGATTATCCAGGCTAATCCTCCGTGTTAGCTATGCTTAATCACCCCTATTCCATTAATTGTCATTTTATGCCTCAAGGTCTCAGATGAAACTGAAATTCAAGAAACTTGAAACTCAGTTCAAGGAACAGGTAAACGCTGTGTATTAGTTGCCATGTGACGCTTAACTGACCATGAGAAGATCAGAATTTCGGAATAGAGATGAATATCCCAGGTCTAAATAACATGGAGTAAGGAGTGGTTAGGAAGACCCAGTCTCTAAAGCATGAGTTGTATAATAGTCTGAGTTGCTCTGTACTACTCAACATGCAATTTGCTGATTATAGTAATGCACTTAGTAAATGCAAGAAAGTGCAGCAAAGAATGATGACCTTTGGTAAGATAATTTGGTAGAAGAAACAGTTTTATTAAGATATATAATTTAAATACCATAAAATTCACCATGTTAATGGTGTATAATTTAAAGATCCTTAATACATTTACAGAGCTGGGCAACTATCACTACAGTCTAATATTAGAACATATCTATCATCCTCAAAAGATGCCTCATGTCTGTTTGCCAAAATTTTCTGCTCCCATCCCCAGCTCAATGCAGCTACCAATCTACTTTTTTTTTTCCTTTATAGATTTGGCATTTCTGTACATTTCATATAAATGCAATGACACAATATGTGGCCTTCTTTCTGTCTGGCTTTCATTTGGCATGTTTTTGAGTTTAATCCATGGGCAGCATATATTGATACTTCATTCCTGTTTATTACCAAATAACATTCTAGTGTATGGCTGTATCACATTTTCTTCATTCACTCACCACATTGCCTGGACACGTGTTTGCATTTTTTGAGGTAAATACCTAGGAGTGAAATTATATGCCAGGTTAATGCTAAATGAACATTTAACATTTTAAGAAATTGCTATACCATTTTCCAAATTGTCAGCATCATCTTTCATTCCATCAAGCAATATGTGAGAGTTTCAGTTTCTTTACATCCTTGGCAACACTTGTTATCATCTGACTTGTATATGTCATATTTTGCTAGCTCTAAAATTATATGTCATTGTGGTTTTGATTTGCATTTCCCTAATGACTAATAATTTTGAGCATCACTTCAAGTATTTTAGGCCTTTCCTATGCCCTGTTTGTTAAAATTTTATTTACATTTTTTGCCTGTTTTTAATGGGATAGTTGTCTTCTAATGTATTCTGGATACAAGTTCTTTATTGACTACATCATTTAAAAACACTTTCTCCCCTTGTGTGAATTGTGTTTTCACTTTATTAATGAAGTCATTTGAAGCACAAATGTGTTTTTATCTTGATGAAGTAAAATATACAGTTTATTTTTTTTTAATATCTCATGCTTTTGGTGTCATAGCTAAGAAAACTTTGTCTAACTCAAGGTTTAACATTTTACTGTTAGTATTTTCCAATAGCTTTATAGTTTTTTTGTTTGTTTTTTTTTTTATTCTTTGAATCAGCCATGGATTTACATGTATTCCCAATCCTGATCCCCACTCAGCTTTATAGTTTTAAGCACTTAATTTACATCTATGACCATTTTGCATTAATTTTTGGGTTTGTTTTAGGCAAGAGTCCATATTAATCTTCTTATATGTGGATATTCAAACATCTCAGAATAACTTACTGAAAAGATTATTCTTTCCCAGTTGAATGCTCTTGGTACCCTTGTCAAAGTCAAGTAACCATAGATGTTTACTTCTGGACTTTCAGTTCTATTCCATTGATCTATATGTCTACACTTTTTCCAGTACAACAAGGTCTTGTAGCCTTATGCTTGCATGTTCAGTTGCTCAGTCATGTCTGACTTCTTGTGACCTCATAGACTGTAGCCCGCCAGGCTCCTCCGTCCATGGGATTTTCCAGGTAAGAATACTGGAACGGGTTGCACTTTCTTACTCCAGGGGATCTTCCAGACGTAGAGATCGAACCATGCCTCTTGCATTGGCAGGCAGACTCTTTATCACTGGCACCATCTGGGAAGTCCTGCAGCCTTGTAGTAAGTTTTGAAATTGGTCAGTGTAAGATTTCCAATGTTATTTTTCTTTTAAATATTGTTTTGGTTCTATATATCATTTGTGTTGCCATACACATTGTAGAATGATCTTGTCAGAGTCTGTGAAAAAAAGACGTTTGGGCTTTTAATAGGGTTGTATTGAATGTATAGGTCAATTAGGGAGTATCTCTATCCTAATATTTTTGATTCTTTCAATTGGTAAGATGTTCTCCATTTATTTAGATGTCCTGTAATATCTTTCAGCAATGTATATAGTTTTCATTGTACAAAATGAGGACTTATTTTTTTTTCCCAGAGTGCATCATCTTTATTTCCATTTAAGTTATTGGAGAATTAGTGCTTTGTGTGTGTGTGTGTGTGTGTTCACTTTTTAAAATTTATTTATTTTAATTGGATGCTAATTACTTTACAATATTGTAGTGATTTTTTCCATGCATTGACATGAATCAGCCATGGGTTTACATGTATTCCCCATCCTGAACCCCCCTCCCACCTCCCTCCCCATTGCATCCCTCTGAGTCATCCCAGTGCACCAGCCCTGAGCACCCTGTCTCATGCATCGAACCTGGGCTGGTGATATGTTTCACATATGATAATATACAGGTTTCAAAGCTATTCTCTCAGATCATGAAACCCCCGCCTTCTCCCACAGAGTGCAAAAGACTGATCAATACATCTGTGTCTCTTTTGCTGTCTCGCATATAGGGATAAGGTTACCATCTTTCTAAATTCCATATATATGCATTAGTACACTGTATTGGTGGTTTTCTTTCTGACTTCACTATGTATAATAGGCTCCAGTTTCATCCACCTGATTAGAACTGATTCAAATGTATTCTTTTTAATGGCTGAGTAATATTCCATTGTGTATATGTACCACAGCTTTCTAATCCGTTCATTTACTGATGGACATCTAGGTTTTTTCTGTGTCCTAGCTATTATAAACAGTGCTGTGATGAACATTGGGGTACATATGTCTCTTTCAATTCTGGTTTACTTGGTGTGTATGCCCAACAGTGGGATTGCTGGGTCATATGGCAGTTCTATTTCCAGATTTTTAAGGGATTTCCACACTGTTCTCCATAGTGGCTGTATTAGTTTGCATTCCCACCAACAGCGTAAGAGGGTTCCCTTTTCTCCACACCCTCTCCAGCATTTACTGTTTCTAGATTTTTGGATAGCACCCATTCTGACCGGTGTCAAACCATACCTCATTGTGGTTTTGACTTGCATTTCTCTGATAATGAGTGATGTTGAGCATCGTTTTGTGTGTTTGTTAGCCATCTGTATGTCTTCTTTGGAGAAATGTCTCTTTAGTTCTTTGGCCCATTTTTTGATTTGTTCATTTATTTTTCTGGAATTGAGCTGCAGGAGTTGCTTGTATATTTTTGAGATTAATTCTTTGTCCGTTGCTTCATTTGCTATTATTTTCTCCCATTCTGAAGGCTGTCTTTGCTTATAGTTTCCTTCGTTGTGCAAAAACCTTTAAGTTCAATTAGGTCACATTTGTTTATTTTTGCTTTTATTTCCAATATTCTGGGAGGTGGGTTATAGAGGATCCTGCTGTGGTGTATGTCAGAGAGTGTTTTGCCTATGTTTTCCTCTAGGAGTTTTATAGTTTCTGGTCTTACATTTAGATCTTTAATCCATTTTGAGTTTATTTTTGTGTATGGTATTAGAAAGTGTTCTGGTTTCATTCTTTTACAAGTGATTGACCAGTTTTCCCAGCACCACTTGTTAAAGAGATTGTCTTTTCTCCATTGTATATTCTTGTCTCCTTTGTCAAAAATAAGGGGTCCATAGGTGTGTGGATTTGTCTCTGGGCTTTCTATTTTGTTCCATTGATCTATATTTCTGTCTTTGTGCCAGTACCATACTATCTTCATGACTGTAGCTTTGTAATATAGCCTGAAGTCAGGCAGGTTGATTCCTCCAATTCCATTATTCTTTCTCAAGTTTGCTTTGGCCATTCGAAGTTTTTTGTATTTCCATACAAATTGTGAAATTATTTGTTCTAGTTCTGTGAAAAATACCATTGGTAGCTTGATAGGGATTGCATCGAATCTATAGATTGCTTTGGGTAGTATACTCATTTTCACTATATTGATTCTTTCAGTCCTTGAACATGGTATATTTCTCCATCTATTTGTGTCCTTTTTGATTTCTTTCATCAGTGTTTTATAGTTTTCTATGTATCGGTCTTTCAATTCTTTAGGGAGATATATTCCTAAGTATTTTATTCTTTTCGTTGCAATGCTGAATGGTATTGTTTCCTTAATTTCTCTTTCTGTTTTCTCATTGTTAGTGTATAAGAATGCAAAGGATTTCTGTGTGTTAATTTTATATCCTGCAACTTTACTATATTCATTGATTAGCTATAGTAATTTTCTGGTAGAGTCTTTAGGATTTTCTATGTAGAGGATCATGTCATCTGCAAACAGTGAGAGTTTTACTTCTTCTTTTCCTATCTGGATTCCTTTTATTTCTTTTTCTGCTCTGACTGCTGTGGCCAACACTTCCAAAACTATGTTGAATAGTAGTGGTGAGAGTGAGCACCCTTGTCTTGTTCCTGACTTTAGGGGAAATGCTTTCAATTTTTCACCATTGAGGATAATATTTGCTGTGGGTTTATCATATATGGCTTTTATTATGTTGAGGTATGTTCCTTCTCTTCTTGCTTTCTGGAAGTTTTTTTTTTTTTTTTTAATCATAAATGGATGTTGAATTTTCTCAAAGGCTTTCTCTGCATCTATTCAGATAATCATATGGTTTTTATATTTCAATTTGTTAATGTGGTGTATTACTTCGATTGATCTATGGATATTAAAGAATCCTGGTATTCTTGGGATAAAGCCCACTTGGTCATGATGTATGATATTTTTAATATGCTGTTGGATTCTGCTTGCTAGAATTTTGCTAAGGATTTTTGCATCTATGTTCTTCAGTGATATTGGACTGTACTTTTTTGTGTGTGTGTGACAATTTGTCTGGTTTTCATATTAGGGTGATGGTGGCCTCATAGAATGAGTTTGGAAGTTTACCTTCCTCTGCAATTTTCTGGAAGAGTTTGAGTAGGATAGGTGTTAGCTCTTCTCTAAAATTTTGGTAGAATTCAGCTGTGAAGCCGTCTGGTCCTGGTCTTTTGTTTGCTGGAAGATTTCTGATTACAGTTTCAATTTCTGTGGTTGTGATGGGTCTGTTAAGACTTTCTATTTCTTCCTGGTTCAGTTTTAGAAAGTTGTACTTTTCTAAGAATTTGTCCATTTCTTCCAAATTGTCCATTTTATTGCCATATAGTTGCTGATAGTAGTCTTTTATGATCCTTTGTATTTCAGTGTTGTCTGTTGTGATCTCTCCATTTTCATTTCTAATTTTGTTAATTTTTTTTCTCCCTTTCTTTCTTGATGAGTCTGGTTAATGGTTTGTCAATTTTATTTAACTTCTCAGAGAACCAGCTTTTGACTTTGTTGATTTTTGCTATGGTCTCTTTTCTCTCTTTTGCATTTATTTTTGTCCTAATTTTTAAAGTTTCTTTCCTTCTCCTAACCCTGGGGTTTTTAACTTCTTCCTTCTCTAATTGCTTTAGGTGTTGAGTTAGGTTATTTATTTGACTTTTTTCTTGTTTTTTGAGGTAAGCCTGTATTGCTATGAACCATCCCCTTAGCACTGCTTTTACAGTGTCCCATAGGTTTTGGGTTGTTGTGTTTTCATTTTCAGTTGTTTCTATGCATATTTTGATTTCTTTTTAGATTTCTTCTGTGATTTGTTGGTTATTCAGCAGTGTGTTGTTCAGCCTCCATATGTCGGAATTTTTAATAGTTTTTTTTTTCCCCCTGTAGTTGACATCTAATCTTACTGCATTGTGGTCAGAAAAGATGATTGGAATGATTTCATGTTGGTTTTTTTGTTTTGTTTTGTTTTGTTTTTCTGAATTTACCAAGGCTATATTTATGGCCCAGGATATGATCTATCCTCAAGAAGGTTTTGTGTGCACTTGAGAAAAAGGTGAATTTCATTGTTTTGTGGTGAAATGTCCTATAGATATCAATCAGGTCTAACTGGTCCATTGTGTCATTTAAAGTTTGTGTTTCCATGTTAGTTTTCTGTTTAGTTGACGTATCCATAGATGAGGTGGGATATTATAGTCTCCCACTATTATTGTGTTGTTAATTTCCCCTTTCATACTTGCTAGCATTTGCCTTACCTATTGTGGTGCTCCTATGTTAGGTGCATATACATTTATAATTGTCATATCTTCTTCTTGGATTGATCCTTTGATCATTATGTAGTGTCCTTCTTTGTTTCTTTTCACAGCCATTATTTTAAAGTCTATTTTATCTGATACAAGTATTGCTACTCCTGGGTTTTTTTTTTGGTCTTCATTTACATGAAATATCATTTTTACAGCCCTTCAGTTTCAGTCTGTATCTGTCCCTTGTTTTGAGGTGGGTATCTTGTAGACTGCATATACAGGGGTCTTGTTTTTGTATCCATCCAGTCAGTCTTTGTCTTTTGGTTGGAGCATTGAACCCATTTACATTTAAGGTAATTATTGATAAGTATGTTCTCGTTGACATTTACCTTGTTGTTTTGGGTTCAAGTTTATACACATTTTCTGTGTTTCCTGTCTAGAGAAGATGCTTTAGCTTTTGTTGAAGAGCTGGTTTGGTGGTCCTGACTTCTCTGAGCTTTTGCTTGTCTCTAAATCTTTTGATTTCTACTTCATATTTGATTGAGATCCTTGCTGGGTATAGTAATCTGAGTTGTAGGTTTTTCTCTTTCATCACTTTAAGTGTGTCCTGCCATTCCCATCTGGCCTGAAGAGTTTCTATTGAAAGATCAGTTATCCTTACGGGGATCGCCTTGTGGGTTATTTGTGGTTTTTCCCTTGCTGCTTTTAATATTTGTTCCTTGTGTTTGATCTTCATTAATTTGATTAATATGTGCCTTGGGGTTTTTTGCCTTGGATTTATCCTGTTTGGGATTCTCTGGGTTTCTTGGACTTGGGTGACAATTTCCTTCTCCATTTTAAGAAAGTTTTCAACTGTTATCTCCTCGAGTATTTTCTCATGCCCTTTCTTTTTGTCCTCTTCTTCTGGAATTCCTATGATTTGAATGTTGGGGCGTTTCACATTGTCCCAGAGGTCCATGAGGTGTCCTCATTTCTTTTAATTCTTTTTTTTCTTTTTTTCCTCTCTTCTTCATTTATTTCTACTACTCTATCTTCTACCTCACTTATCCTATCTTCTGCCTCTGTTATTCTACTTTTGGTTCCCTCCAGAGTGTTTTTGAGCCCATTTATTGCATTATTCATTATTGATTGACTCTTTTTTTATTTTTCTAGGTCCTTATTAATCATTTCTTGCATCTTCTCAATCCTTGTCTCCAGGCTATTTATCTGTAACTCCATTTTGTTTTCAAGATTTTGGGTCATTTTTACTATCATTTGGAACTATTTTTCAGGTAGACTCCCTCTCTACTCCTCTTTTGTTTGGTTTGGTGAGCATTTATCCTGTTCCTTTACTTGATGAGTATTTCTCTGCATTTTCTCCTGGAAAGATTGCTGTGTTGGGGTGGCCTTTCTGTATTCTGGCAGTTTGTGGTTCTTTTTTATTGTTGCGGTTCCTCCCTGTGGGTGGGGTTGGATGAGTGGCTTGTCAAGGTTTCCTGGTTAGGGAAGCTTGTGTCAGTGTTCTGTTGCATGGAGCTGGATTTCTCTCTGGAGTTCAATTAAGTGTCCAGTAGTGAGTTTTGAGATGTCTAAGGGTTTGGTGTGACTTTGTGCAGCCAGTATACTGAAGCTCAAGGCTATGCTCTTGCATTGCTGGAGAATTTGCGTGGTGTGTCTTGCTCTGGAACTTGTTGGCTCTTGGGTTGTGCTTGGTTTCAGTGTAGCTATGGAGGCTTTTGGATGATCTCTGATTGATTGATGTTCCCTGTAGTCAGGAGTTCTCTGGTGTTCTCAGGTTTGGGGCTTAAGCCACCTGCCTCTGGTTTTCAATCTTATTCTTACAGTAGTCTCAAGATGACTCCACCTATACAGAACTGATGATAAAACATCTAGGTTAATGGTGAAATGATTCTCCACAGTGAGGGACACCCAGATAGATTCACAGAGTTACCTGGAGAAGAGAAGAGGGAGGAGGGAGATAGAGGTGACCAGGAGGAGAAGAGGGAGAATCAAAAGGGGAGAGAGCAGTCTAGCCAGTAAACAATTCCCTATGTGCTCTCCATAGTCTGGAACCCTCAGAGAGGTACATGGATTTATATAGAGAAGAGAAGAGGGAGGAAGGAGATGGAGGTGAGCAGAAGGAGAAAAGGGGAAATCAAAAGGAGAGAGATAGATCTAGGCGTACTCTGTTCCCTAAGTGTTCTCCACAGCCCAGAACAGACAGAGATTCACAGAGCTGGGTAGAGAAGAGAAGGGGGAGAGAAGAGATAGAGGTGACCTTGGGGAGAAAAAGGAGAGTCAAAAGGTGGAGAGAGTACTCAAGCCTGTAATTACACTCCTAAGAAAAAATGAGTACTGAAGATTGGATTCTTAAAGGTAGAAAATTGATAACAAATACAAAAAAGCAAAGATTAAAATTCTAGAGTAGAGGTTAGACTCTCAAAAATGCAATATTAAAAAAAAATCACAAAAAGTATAAGAAATATATATGAAGTTTGTTTTACAAATAGGGTCTTTTTTTGGCAAGGTAATAGTAGGTTATAAAAGGAAAATTAAAGGAGTAATAGAGGACTTAAAAAAGAAAAATAATTTTTAAAAATTATAATAGTCAAAATATATCTAGGAATTTCTCTGGAGCTGCTGTGGGCAGTGTGGGGTCAGTTCAGTTTCAGATAGTTCCTTGTTCCAGCTTATACTTCTCAAGATCTATAGGCCCCTTCCAACGTAGTTGGTGCTAACTGCAGGGTTTTAGTCTGTTGCACCTGTCAGTTCCAAAGCAGTTCCCTCTGTTTATTTGGCTTCTTCTGTTTATAGGTCTCTTCAGTGTCTAATTTCTGCCCTGACACAAGAGGGCAAAGGTGGTCTTTTATTTGAAGGTGGTCTCTTATTTGGCTGAACAAAGCTCACTTGTTCAGTCGTGCTGTGGGGAGGGAGGAACACTGCAAACAAATATCACTGGCGTGTGTAGGGAGTGCTCGCAGTGTTTCAGCCACACTGGGTTTGCCCCTTCTCCCAGCATGTGTACTTTCCCAACCTACAGTGCTCAGGGTCCAGGTTGCTCTGAAGGAAGCTGGCCCTGGGTTGCATGCACTTCCCAAGTCTAAGCCACTCAAGTTCATTCTTGGGTACTCCACAAAGGTACACACTTGCTTGGGCTTGTGTTTTGTGCCCTTCCCAAGTCGGAGCAGCTCAGGCGACCAGGTGCTTGGGGAGCACACACTCCCCAGGTGGCGAGTGTGTCTTATCACCTCTCTGGTCCCAGCCACTCGGTTGCCTGAGTGGCAACAGGCGCACTGTCTCCGATGTGCAGTGTGTCTCTTCTGGGGAGCTGATCTCTGGCTGTGGCCCTCTTGGCGTATGTCAACAGTCCAGAATCCCAGAAAGTATTGGTTAGCAACTGGAAGCCTGTTCAGAGTTTGGTAGGGAATGCCATCTCTAGGGCCTAGTTTGCCCCTTTCCAGCTCTGGCTGGCACCTGCCTGGCCCCCTGCTTCCGGCAGGGGATGGACCCATCTGTAGCTGGCTAGCTCTCCTCTGGTATTCGCTCAGTCCTTTGTTCTGTGAGTGGGCCCAGCAGTGCCTTAGGTTAGGGCTTTCCATGGGATAGTTCTCTCTCTCTCTCTCTCTCTCTCTCTCTCTCTCTCTCTCTCTCTCTTTTTCTCTCTCTCTCCCTGGCTGTCCCACAGTTTAGGTTGCTATCTCAGGTTAGCTCCCTCAGGTTGTCTTCAGGGCGTTCAGTCCCAGTCCTTACCCTAAGCAATACAGCCTGCTCCTTCCTGTTCAGCCCCCACTTGCTGGTGGCAGATGCGAGCGTCTGGGGTACTTCTCTGCTGGCATTAGGCACATAATCTGTGGGTTTTATTTATTTATTTATTTTTCCTCCCAGTTATGTTGCCCTTGAGATTCCAAAACTCCCTGTAGACCCGCCGGTGAGGGGGTTTCCTGGTGCTTGGAAACGTCTCATTTAAGGCTCCCTTCCCAGGATGGATCTCTGTCCCTAATTCTTTTGCCTCTTTTTTTATCTTTCATATTTTGTCCTACCTCCTTTGAAGACAATGGGCTGATTTTCTGGGTGCCTGGTGGCCCCTGCCAGCATTCAGAAGTTGCTTTGTGGAATTTTCTCAGAGTTCAAATGTTCTTTCAATGAATTTGTGGGGAAGAAAGTGGTCTCCCTGTCCTACTCCTCCACCATCTTGAGGACTTCTTTGTTAAACTTATTCCTCAGCATGTTATTCTCTTTGATAATATTATGAATGGAATTTCTTGTCTTTTTGTTTTTCGGTCATGCCATGAGCCTTGTGGGATCTTTGTACTCTGATCAGGGATCAAATTTGGGGCCTCAGCAGTGAAAGTGTGGCATCCTAACCACTTGACGACCAGTGAATTTCCTTCCTTTACCTTTTAGATTGTTAATTGATAGAACTTACACATGCTATTAACCTCTTTAATTGCTAGCACTTACACATACTATTGACTTCAGAAGTTGACCTTGGTCGCTGAGACCTTGCTGAGATAGTTAATCACTTCTTGTTGTTTTGTACGTGTGTGTATATATTGATTCTCTGGTATTTTCTACATACAGGGTAATGTTTCATACAAATAAAGAAAGTTTCAATTTTCTTTTTCCAACAGGATTTTTATTTTCATCTCTTTTACCTACCTAACTGCACTGTCTAGAACCACCAGTACAATGTTAAATTAAAGTGGTAAGATGCCACAAAAACCAGACAAAGATGCCACAAAAAAGAATATTACAGGCCAATATCACTGAAGAACATAGATGCAAAAATCCTTAACATAATTCTAGCAAACAGAATCCAACAACATATTGAAATGATCATGCATCATGACCAAGTGGGCTTTATCCCAGGAATGCAAAGATTCTTTAATATCCAAAAATCATACAATGTAATACACCACATTAACAAATTGAAAGATAAAAACCATATGATTATCTCAACAGATGCAGAAAAAGCCTTTGACAAAATTGAACATCCATTTATGATAAAAACTCTCCAGAAAGCAGGCAGAGAAGGAACATACCTCAACATAATAAAAGCTATATATGACAAACCCACAGCAAACATTATCCTCAATGGTGAAAAATTGAAAGTATTTCCCCTAAAGTCAGGAACAAGACAAGGGTGCCCACTCTCACCACTACTATTCAACACAGTGTTGGAAGTGTTGGCCACAGCAATCAGAGAAGAAAAAGAAATAAAAGGAATCCAGATAGGAAAAGAAGAAGTGAAACTCTCACTGTTTGCAGAAGACATGATCCTCTACATAGAAAACTTTAAAGGCTCTACCAGAAAATTATTAGAGCTAAGCAATGAATACAGCAATGTTGCAGGATATAAAATCAACACACAGAAATCCTTTGCATTCTTATACACTAACAATGAGAAAACAGAAAGAGAAATTAAGGAAACAATACCATTCACCATTGTGACAAAAAGAATAAAATACTGAGGAGTATGTTTCCCTAAAGAAACCTATATATAGAACCTATATATAGAAAACTATAAAACACTGATGAAAGAAATCAAAGAGGACACAAATAGATGGAGAAATATACCATGTTCATGAATTGGAAGACTCAATATTGTGAAAATGAGTATATGATCCAAAGCAATCTATAGATTCGATGCAATCCCTATCAAGCTACCAATGGTATTTTTCACAGAACTAGAACAAATAGTTTCACAATTTGTATGGAAATACAAAAAACCTCAAATAGCCAAAACAATCTTGAGAAAGAAGAATGGAACTGGAGGAATCAACCAGCTTGACTTCAGGCTCTACTACAAAGCCACAGTCATCAAGACAGAATGGTAAAGGCACAAAGACAGAAATATGGATCTATGGAACAAAATAGAAAGCCCAGAAATAAATCTACACACCTATGGACACCTTTTCTTTGACAAAGGAGGCAAGGATATACAATGGAAAAAAGACAACCTCTTTAACAAGTGGTGCTGGGAAAACTGGTCAGCCACTTGTAAAAGAATGAAACTAGAACACTTTCTAGCACCATACACAAAAATAAACTCAAAATGGATTAAAGATCTAAATGTAAGACCACAAACTATAAAACTCCTAGAGGAGAACATAGGCAAAACACACTCTGACATACACCACAGCAGGATCCTGTATGACCCACCTCCCAGAATATTGGAAATAAAAGCAAAACTAAACAAATGGGACCTAATGAAACTTAAAAGCTTTTGCCCAACAAAGGGAACTACAAGCAAGGTGAAAAGACAGTCTTCAGAATGGGAGAAAATAATAGCAAACGAAGCAACAGACAAAGGATTAATCTCAAAAGTATACAAGCAACTCCTGCAGCTCAATTCCAGAAAAATAAATGACCCAATCAAAAAATGGGCCAAAGAACTAAACAGACATTTCTCCGAAAAGGACATACAGATGACTAACAAACAAATAAAAAAATGCTCAACATCACTCATTATCAGAGAAATGCAAATCAAAACCACAATGAGGTACCGTTTGACACCGGTCAGAATGGCTGCTATCCGAAAGTCTACAAGCAACAAATGCTGGAGAGGGTGTGGAGAAAAGGGAACCCTCTTACACTGTTGGTGGGAATGCAAACTAGTACAGCCACTGTGGAGAACAGTGTGGAGATTCCTTAAAAAACTGGAAATAGAACTGCCATATGACCCAGCAATCCCACTCCTGGGCATACACACCAAGGAAACTAGATCTGAAAGAGACATATGTACCCCAATGTTCATCACAGCACTGTTTATAATTGCCAGGACATGGAAGAAACCTAGATGCCCATCAACAGACAAATGGATAAGGAAGCCATGGTACATATACACAATGGAATATTACTCAGCCATTAAAAAGAATTCATTTGAATCAGTTCTATTGAGATGGATGAAACTGGAGCCCATTATACAGAGTGAAATAAGCCAGAAAGATAAAGACCAATACAGTATACTAACACATATATATGGAATTTAAAATGATGGTAACGATGACCCTATATGCAAAACAGAAAAAGAGACGCAGACGTACAGAACAGACTTTGGGACTCTGTGGGAGAAGGTGAGGGTGGGATGTTCTGAGAGAAAAGCATTGAAACAAGTATACTATCAAGGGTGCAACAGATCACCAGCCCAGGTTGGATGCATGAGACAAGTGCTCAGGGCTGGTGCACTGGGAAGACCCAGAGGGATGGGGTGTGGAGGGAGGTGGGAGGGGTGATTGGAATGGGGAACACATGTAAATCCATGGCTGATTCATGTCAATGTATGGCAAAAACCACTACAATATTGTAAAGTAATTAGCCTCCAACTAATAAAAATAAATGAAAAAAAATAAAAAATTAAAAAAATAAGGAAAAAAAATAAATTGGTAAGGGTAAAAATACTCTTCATTGGTTCCCAATCTCAAGTGGATGACATTTATTCTTTCATCATTATACCATGTTTTTAGCAGTGTATTTTTGTGAACGCTAGTCCCTGCTATACATGATATTGCCTACCTTCTATCAGTATACTTCTGTGGCTTGTTACTGCATGCTAGCCTGATGTTGAGGGATCTTCTATGTTTCCCTGGTACAAGCTAAATATTAGGTAGGCGAGATAGTAGGTTCTTCTTGCCAGGTCTGTCTCAGCAATGCTGGCCCTGTCAACTGTGCATGTGTACATGCTCAGTGATTCAGTGACTCTTTTGCAATCTCATGGATTGTATGTAACCCATCAAGCTCCTCTCTCTGTGAAAATTTCCAGGCAAGAATATTGGATTGATTTGCCATTTTCTACTCCATGGGATCTTCCCCACCCAGGAATGGAAATTGAATCTTCTGTGTCAGAAACCTCTAGTGATCTGAGCCAAGATGATTGCTTTATCTCTCTCCACCGAGTAATGAGGACTTCTCAGGTGGCACTAGTGATAAAGAACCCACTTGCCAATGCTGGATACATGGGTTCAATCCCTGGGTCAGGAAGATCCCCTGAAGAAGAAAATGCAACCCACTCTAGTATTCTTGCCTGTAGAATCCCATGGACAGAGGAGCCTGGTGGGACACAGTCCATGGGGTCACAAAGATTTGGACATACCTGAGCATGCAGGAGTAAAGATTATTTAACTTTCCTGTATAGCTAGCTTCAGTGGGTCTTATTCTGTTCCCTGGGTAAAACAAGATTAGCTGCCCATTCCCTAAAAATGTAAGGCATTTGTTCCATAGAGGAGAAGATTTGGGGCAAAGCTTCATGATTTTCTTTCAACAATGGCTTCTCACTTCCTTCAACCCTGACCCACTCTTTCTTATCTATTTCGTGGATTAGAATTTCTCATCCATTTCAGGGAATAGCCATTTCCTTCTCCAGGGGATCTTCCTGATCCAGAGATTGAACCCTCATCTCCTTCATTGCAAGCAGATTCTTTACCACCTGAGGCACCAGGGAAGCCCGTTTCATAGACATTACCTTGCAAATGTTCACAATCTATCTCTGAAGTTCCTATACTCTCAAGTAGCCTACATTAATTCTTTTGCATTTCACTTTAAAAAAAAAATAGCTGAATGTTTCTTACCTGTCAATCAACATAGGACTGGAAATTCTATTTAGCACAATAAAAAGAGAAAAGGGAAACAAATGTCATATTGCCTTTATATGCAGAAATCATGGTTTTCTATGTAGAATATCTCCCAAAATATTCTGAAATTAGTAAATGCATTTAATTAGACTGCAGGATATAAATCAATATATAAAGATCAATTTTATTTTTGCATACTAACAAAGAACATGTGGAAATCAATATTTGAGATACCTGTATTTGAAATACCTGTAATTGAAATACAATATTGAAATATAATCACTCAATATGAAATACCTAGGTGTAAATCTAACAAAACATGTCCAGAACTCATATGCTGAAAACTTACAAAATGTTGATTAAAAAAAAAAAAAACCACAAAGATTTAAAGAACTAGAGACATATATTCATGAATTGGAAGAGTCATCATGACAAAGGTGTTAATTTGCCGGTCCATTTGATGTACAGGTTTTAGGTAATTCCTATTAAAATTCCAGCAAGACTGTAAATAAGAACATGATTATTCTAAAATCTGTACTGAAAAGACAAAAAAAAAAAAACAAACTAGAATAGCTAAAAGAGCATTCTGGAAAAAAATACAGTAGGAGGAAATACTTTGTCTAAATTCAAGACATATTACATGCTTACACTAATCAAGACTAAGTAGTACTGGCAGAGAGATAGACATAGTGATAATAGAACAGAATAGAGAACCTAGAAGTAGCCCACACAAAAGTATGAACAACTGATTTTTGACATATGTGAAAAAACAATTCAATGGACAAAGAATTGTCTTTTTAACAAATGCTAGACAAATTGGATAGCCACAGAAATAAAGAAGAAAAAAGAACATGGACCTAAAATACACAATTTATGCAAAAATTATTTTATTCCAACCAAATAACATAATCCATATCTCTATAGGTTTTAACTAACTTATTTATGGTCATTAAGTTACGACATAAATTATGATCCTTGACACTCACTCAATAAGAAAAACATGATTTTTTATTACACATTTAATTACTTAATTTTTATTTTAATATAAAAATCCAATGGAAGTTACATGTGCCTGTTAATATTTACAAATATATAATATCCTGGTACCTTTTTTATATACCAAAATAATAGTGCAGTGTTAGTCGCTCAGTCGTGTCTGACTCTTTGTGACCCCATAGATTGTATCCCACTAGGCTTTTCTCTCCATGGGATTCTCCAGGCAAGAATACTGGAGTGTATCATCATTTCCTTCTCCAATACTGGCAACTATTTATCTTTTAAAATTAACATGAAATTATCAAGGTAATACAGGCTTGGAAGTCTTTTTTCATTAGATAAACAGCAAAGTTTATTATGTATAAGTACATGTTTAAATACATAAGGTTTGCCTGCAATGCCAAGTAGATGTTATTTTTGTTAATCCAAATGATTTCAACAAACTTTGCTGTTTTTCTAATGGAAAAAGACTTGCAAGCCTGTATTACCTTGATAATTCCATGTTAGTTTTAAAAGTTAAATAGCTGCCATATATTGGTCTCTGCAGTCCCTATAGTAACCATGAGATATTAATCTCTTTAATATTAAAATCTCACAAAATACTGCATATTGTGCAAAGTCAATACAAAATATATGATATAATTAAAATAATTTATTAAGGAATTTTGTAAGAATTCTAGAATTTTTGGTTAGAATTATAGTCATAGTAATATGGAATAATTGATTAGAATAATAAATGTAAAGAACCATATAAACTCAAAATTACAAGTTTTTTTTAAAGGAAAATTATCTATAATGCTCTTTAAGAATATTTATATACTTTAAAAGGCTTTCATATAAAGTAATAATCTCAAGTTTGCAGATGGTTATTCATTGACATTGTAATAGTAGTAAATGGAGAATTAAACATTAAAAGGCTTCTTTAGAGATCTTTTACATCTTCCTTATATTACTGAAAAGAACATATGCATTAATGTGATTAAGGGGCAATATCTCAATATGAAATAATCATGTGGCATCAGGCAATATTCAGTGCTCTTGAATTCTTACAGCATCAGTTTTCACTAAAATCAAATTAGATAAATGTGCTGTTGAATAACAAACTTGTGTATATATAAGGTGGACAGTGGTGTTTAAAATTATAAATAGATATAAATGTTTATTTAATTTGACATCATTTTACATCTTAAAATATAATAATGAAAACGCTTCAGTTACTACATAAATTATTCATCTTGACTACAAACAAGTTTTCAATCAGATAAATAAGGTTGTAATTCAACTCCATATGCTTAATGTTTCTGTTTAGATTAAAAGCCTGCACTGAATTAGTAAAGGTATTGCACCTATTTCGTTAAGCAAAGCATGACTACCTTTGAAAAGTTTACATGAAAAATGGTAAGAAAATTGTCATTAAATTGTCAAATATTTCGTAGGATATACTGATACATTATGCAATATATTATATAAATATAAGTTTATTTTATTAACATAATTATTTTCTCATATAATGTATAGTATACAATATGTATTATAAAATATATATTATACAGTAAACACTATTTTTGTATATTTAAAATTTATATGTAACTGAGTACTCTCTATTATTTTTGCTAATTATGACAACCCCACCATTGAATAATACAGAGTTAGGAAAACACACACTGCTGTGAGTCAACAGCTATATAAATATTAAAGTGAACATGATAGTCCAAAATCTTTCTTCTAGTTACATGGGAGAAACCGTTTCCCACCTGTGTCTCTTTGCACAGAACATATTAGTTGGCATTTAGAACTATTAATTACCAGATATTGTGAGAAAAAATAGAAACATAAATATCTAGTCAACTTAGGAGGAGAAAGCAATGGCACCCCACTCCAGTACTCTTGCCTTGAAAATCCCATGGATGGAGGAGCCTCGTAAGCTGCAGACCATGGGGTCGCTAAGAGTCGAACACGACTGAGTGACTTCACTTTCACTTTTCACTTTCATGCATTGAAGAAGGAAATGGCAACCCACTCCAGTATTCTTGCCTGGAGAATGCCAGGGACGGGTGAGCCTGGTGGGCTGCCGTCTACGGGGTCGCACAGAGTCAGACACGACTGAAGCGACTTAGCAGCAGCAGCAGTCAATTTAGGAAGAAGGGAGATGAGTGCAAGTTTTGGGAGGATGGTATGAGGCAGATAAAGTCAAGTCTGGTTTCTCAGGAAATATTTTAAAATTATCAAATGTCTCAGGGACTACATTGAGATAGAGAGCAAATAAAAGACCATGACTAGTATACACGGAAAAAAATAATTTTTCATAGGGACTCATGTGCAGAAAAACAATTTGTCTTAGGGAGTTAGAGGAGAAATAGACAATCAGTATTTTCCCCTTGTGTCTTGTTCAGATTTAAGAGGATTATAAATTTGCTTTCATTTTTTGAGACTTCAAATGAAATACCATAATATAGGATTTCTAGTATGAGCACATTAGTTTAAAGTCACTTATTTTTCTTCTCTTCTTGGAATTCAAAAGGAGAATAAGGCAACAGAAATGCACACCTCTTATATGACACTAGGAACAGCTGAAACCTTAAATAATGAAAAGATGTCTGCCCTGCAACCTGCAGTGGGTACAGGAGAGTATTATGACCTCAAGTAGAGAATATGGGACTTCCCAGGTGGCACAGTGGTAAAGAATTCGCCTGCCAATGCAGGAGACACGAGAGATGCAGGTTTGATCCCTGGGTCAGGAAGCTCCCTTGGAGTAGAAAATGGCAACCCACTCCACTATTCTTGCCTGCAAAATTCCGTGAGAAGTCAGGAGCCTGAGATGAAGATAGTAGATTATGTGTGCAATACTGGAAACAGTGTGCAAAGACTGAAGGTGTGGCCTTGTTCTGAAGCTTAGAGCAACCACATAGCAAGGAACTTTAAGTGGAGGAAATCTTCAAGAAGAAACAAAAAGAAATGGGGAAAGTAAAATGTTGAAATATGTGAATTGATATGTTACTATCTGGACAATAAGAACTTCAGAAATAGAGAAATGAAAATGCAGAGAAGGAAGTATTTGTAAAATCAGTGGAGATAAGTTTCTCAGACTTAACAAAGCATAAAAGTAGCAAAATGGAAGTGATTCAGAGTATACTGGAAACAGAAATAAACTGCAACACACACATACACAGAGTCACATGAGAGTGAAATTTTTCTAAATGTCAAACAAAAAAGGAGATTCTAAAAACTTACAGACAGAAAATTCTGAAAGCTTACATAAAACAAACAAGAGTTATATGGAGCCTTAGATTTTCAAATAGCAGCATGAGTTGTAAGAAACTGAAGAAAAATAATGTAAAATTCAGCATATGTATTTATTCAAACTGTCATTTAAATATATATGCAAGGTGAAATTATTCCCAGGCATAAAAGTCCCAGAAATTTTGTTACAAGAGATAAGGCAAAACAATTATGGATGAAATACTTATAAGAGGAGAAAACATTCTGGTAGTTGCTTAAGGTCATATAGAAGAAAATGTGATAAATTACAATGGTAAATTTCATTGTGGTGAAAATGGATGTGAGAATGTGAGAGAATAGTAAAAATAGCTATTTGTTGCTGTTGCTTAGTTGCTAAGTCTTGTCCAATTCTTTGTAACCCCATGGACTGTAGTCCACTAGGTTCCTCTGTTCATGGGATTTCCCAGGCAAGAATACTGAAGTGGATTGCCATTTCCTTCTCCAGGGAATCTTCCCAACCCAGGAACTGGACCCTTGTCTCCTGTATTGGCAGACAAATTCTTTACCACTGAGCTACCAGGGAGGCCAAAAATAGCTATAATTACACTAAAATCAGTATTTATAAAAATCAACATAATGGGAAGTTGGAAAGGGGAGAAGGATAAATGATGCCATAATGTGACAGGTTGAAATAAACCATATTCCTGAATTGAGATATTCACTGCTTACAAAACACATACCTTAAACACAAGAACACATAATAGTTAAAAGAAAAACAAAACAAAAAACATGAAAAAGACATATTAGGCAAGTCAGCCAAAAGACAGATGGTGTATCTATATTAATAAGACAAAAAAAAAAAAATAGTGTTCAATTCAAAATGAAGAGAGGGATGATTCGATCTTGGGGGGGGGGGAAGGTATTATTGGAAAAGTTGTTGAAATTCATATAAAACTGGAGTTTGTTAATTAGTTCAGTTCAGTCACTCAGTCATGTCTCACTCTTTGAAACCCCATGGACTGCTTCCCTGTCCATCAGCAACTCCCGGAGCATGCTCAAACTCATGTACAACGAGTCAGTGATGCCATCCAACCATCTCATCCGCTGTCTTCCCATTCTCCTCCCACCTTCAATCTTTCCCAGCATCAGGGTCTTTTCCAGTGAGTCAACTCCTCGCATCAGGTGGCCAAAGTATTGGAGTTTCAGCTTCAACATCAGTCCTTCCAATGACTATTCAGGACTGATTTCCTTTAGGATGGACTGGTTGCATCTCTTTGAAGTCCAAAGGACTCTCAAGAGTCTTTTCCAACACCATATTTCAAAAGCATCCGTTCTTCAGCCCTCAGCCTTCTTTATAGTCCAACTCTCACATCCATACATGTCTGCTGGAAAAACCATAGCTGTGACTAGATGGGCCTTTGTCAGCAAAGTGATGTCTCTGCTTTTTACTATGCTGTCTAGGTTGGTCATAACTTTCCTTCCAAGGAGCAAGCGTCTTTTAATTTCATGGCTGCAGTCACCACCTGAAGTGCTTTTGGAGCCAAAAAAAAATAAAGCCTGTCACTGTTTCCATTGTTTCCCTATCTATTTGCCATGAAATGATGGGACCAGTTGCCATGATCTTAGTTTACTGAATGCTGAGTTTTAAGCCAACTTTTTCACTCTCCTCTTTCACTTTCATCAAGAGGTTCTCTATCTCTTCACTTTCTGTCATAAGGGTGGTGTCATCTGCGTATCGGTGGTTATTGGTATTCCTCCCAGCAATCTTGATTCCAGCTTGTGCTTCATCCAGCCCAGCATTTTGCATGATGTACTCTGCATATAAGTTAAATAAGCAGGGTGACAATATACAGCCTTGACGTACTCCTTTCCTGATTTGGAACCAGTCTGTTGTTTCATGTCCAGTTCTAACTGTTTCTTCTTGACCTGCATGCAGATTTCTCAGGGGGCAGGTAAGGTGGTGGTCTGATATTCCCATCTCTTGAAGAACTTTCCACAGTTTGTTGTGATCCACATAAAGTGCTTTATTGGCATAGTCAATAAAGCAGAAGTAGATTTTTTTTGGAACTCTCTTGCTTTTTCTGTGATCTAACGGATGTTGGCAATTTGATCTCTGGTTCCTCTGCTTTTTCTAAATCCAGCTTGAATATAAGAATTTCATTGTTCATGTACTGTTGAAGCCAGGCATGGAGAATTTTGAGCATTACTTTGCTAGTGTGTGAGATGCATGCAATTGTGCGGTAGTTTGAACATTCTTTGATATTGCTTTTCTTTGGTATTGGAATGAAAACTGACCGTTTCCAGTCCTGTGACCACTGATAAGTTTTCCAAATTTGCTGGCATATTGAGTGCAGCACTTTCACAGGATTTTAGGATTTTACATAGCTCTTCTGGAATTCCATCACTTCCACTCGCATTGTTCGTAGTGATGCTTCCTAAGTCCTACTTGACTTTGCATTCCACAATATTTGGCTCTAGGTGAGTGATCATAGCACTGTGATTATCTGGGTCATGAAGATCTTTTTTTTTTTTTTGTATGGTTCTTCTGTGTATTCTTGCCACATCTTCTTAACATTATCCGCTTATGTTAGGTCCATACCATTTCTGTCCTTTATTGTGCCCCTCTTTGCAGGAAATGTTCCCTTGGTATCTTTAATTTTCTTGAAGAGATCTCTAGTTATCTCCATCTATTGTTTTCCTCTATTTCTTTGCATTGTTCACTGAGGAAGGCTTTCTTATCTCTCCTTGCTATTCTTTGGAACTCCACATTCAAATGGGTATATCTTTCCTTTTCTCCTTTGCCTTTTGCTTCTCTTCCTTTCTCAGCTATATGTAAGGCCTCCTCAGACAACCATTTTTGCCTTTTCTACATTTCTTTTTCTTGGGGATGGTCTTGATCACTGCCTCCTCTACAGTGTCACGAACCTCTGTCCATAGTTCTTCACTCACTCTATCAGATCTAATCCCTTGAAGCTATTTGTCACTTCCACTGTATAATCATAAGGGATTTGATTTAGGTCATACCTGAATGGTCTAGTGGTTTTCCCTACTTTCTTCAATTTAAGTCTGAATTTGGCAATAAGTAGTTCATGATCTGAGCTGTAGTCAACTCCCAGCCTTGTTTTTGCTGACTGTACAGAGCTTCTCCATATTTGACTACAAATATAATCAATATGATTTTGGTATTGACCATCTGGTGATGTGCATGTGTAGAGTCTTCTCTTGTGCTGTTGAAAGAGGGTGTTTGCTATGATCATTGTGTTCTCTTGGCAAAACTTTTGTTAGCCTTTGACCTGCTTCATTTGGTACTCCAAGGTCAAATTTGCCTGTTACTCCAGGTATCTCTTGACTTCCTATTTTTGCATTCCTGCCCCCTATAATAAAAAGGATATCTTTTATGGTGTTAGTTCTAGAAGGTCTTGTAGGCCTTCATATAATTTTTTCAACTTCAACTTCTTCAGCATTATTGGTTGGGACATAGACTTGGATTACTGTGATATTGAATGGTTTGCCTTGGGAATGAACAGAGATCTTTTGTCATTTTTGAGATTGCATCCAAGTACTGCATTTAAGACTATTTTGTTGACTGTGATGACTACTCCATTTCTTCTAAGGGATTCCTGCCCACAGTAGTAGATATAATTGCCATCTGAGTTAAATTCACCAATTCCAGTCCATTTTAGCTCACTGATTCCTAAAATGTCGATGTTCACTCTTGCCATTTCCTGTTTGACCACTCACTTCTGATTTGCCTTGACTCATGGACCTAGCATTCCAGATTCCTATGCAATCTTGCTCTTTACACTTCCACCACCAGTCACATCCACAGCTGGGTGTTATTTTTGCTTTGGCTCCGTCTCTTCATTCTTTCTGGAGTTATTTCTCCAATGATCTCCAGTAGCATATTGGGCATCTACCTACCTGGGGAGTTCATCTTTCTGTGTCTTATCTTTTTGCCTTTTCATATTGATCATGGGGTTCTCACGGCAAGAATACTGAAGTGGTTTGCTATTCCCTTCTCCAGTGGACCACATTTTGTCAGAATTCTCCACCATGACCTGTCCATCTTGGGTGGCCCTACTTGGCATGGCTTGTAGTAATGTATTTTTGTTAATTTCTTAGTTTCAAAATATGTATCATGGCAATGTAAGATGTTCACATTTGTAGAAATTGGGTGAAACTGTGCTGTGTATATAACTCTTCTGTAAATCTAAAATTATGCTCAAATAAAAAGTGTCTTACAACACCAAAAATTGCTTAAAATGGATCATAAATTTGGAAGCAAAATGTGAAAGTATAAAACTTGTAAACAAAAAAAAGATGGAGAAAAACTTCAAGACCTAGAGTTGGGTCAAATGTTAACTGTAACACCAAAAGCATGATCCATAAAAGAAAAGACAGCACACTGGACTTTGTCAAAATTAAAAATTTTTGCTGTAAAACCTTTTTAAGAGGATAAAATAACAAGCTACAGATGTGGGGGAGATATCTGAAAACCACACATGTGACAGAGGACTCATTTCTAGGTATAAAAATAACTCTCAAAACTTAATAGTAAAAAGAAAAACAATCCATCTACAGAATGGGAAAACACATACACATATAGACAAATTGATTATCAACAGACATTCGAAGAAAGATTGGAAGAGAGATAATAGTCTTTTTAAAATTTGAGTCTGGAGCAATTGCGTAGCCATAAGCAAAACAAATTAATTTTATCTCTACATCACACCACATAAAAATTAACTCAAAATGGATCATGGACCTCGACAATGCCTCTGTATGCTTCCATATGAAAACCCAAGAGAAAGTATTTGTCACTTTGAAACCACTTTTCAGGTCCAAAAAAACATTAACATGGTCTTCATTAATATGGAAAAAAGGTAAATTGGACTTCATTCAAATTCCAATCATTGAAAAACGCTGTAAAGAGAATGAAAAAAATAAATCACAGCTTTTGAGAAAATGTTTGCCAGTCACATATCTGGTAGAGGAGTTGTGTTGAGTACATATAAAGAATTCTCAAAACTCAATAATAAGGAATCAAACAACCCAATAAAAAAGAAGCAAAATATTTAAACAGACACTTCATCAAAAAATATATAAGGATGGTAAATAAACACATGCAAAAATTGTTAGTCACCTATCATTAAGGAAATGCTATACCACAATGAGACACTACTATGTATTTATTAGAAGGTCTAAAATTGAAAATACTGGTGGTACTGTGTCCTTTAGGATATGGATCACTGGAATGCTACAGTGCTGCTAATCAGAATGTAAATAGCGCAATCATTTTGGGAAACAGTTTAGCAGATTGGTAAAAAGCTAAACATTTACCTACCACATGATTGATCCATTTTAAACCTTTGTATTATTTCAAGAGACATGAAAACATATGTGATGCAAAGAACTATACACAAATGTTCATAACAGCTTTACTTATAATGGCAAAAATAAAAAGAAAGAAACAACCAAAATGTACACCAACAAAATTTGATATATCCACACAATGGAATACAATTCAGTCATAGAAATGAATAAATTATTGATACACACAGCAACATGGATTAATCACAAAATAATTTTGCTGAGTGAAAGAAACAAGACAGGAAAGAATTTTGTTTGATTCCATCTACATAAATTCCCAGAATATTTAAACTGATCTATTGTCACAGAAATCATATCCGTATTTGCCTTGGAGAAAAGCAGCAAGTATTAACAGGAAAGATGAGCTTACAAAGTTGCACGGGGAAATGTTTGGAGTTGATGGATACATTATCATGTGTGTATAAATATGAAAAATGATCATAGTACACACTTTAAATATGTGCAGCTTATTATAAATCTGTTATATCACCCCAAAAGCTGTGAATACATTTTTTAAAAGCTAGTTAGCATTGGAAACAAAATGATCAAAGTCAAAAATTCTGCTTTGTTCCATATACAAAGGAATCATGAAAAGTATGATTTCTACCAAAATAAATAAAAATATGTACTGTAGCAGTAGGTTTTCCTATTCTGTAGTTTTCCACTGTACTCTATGATTATAATGATTGCTGCTTTATTAAAAGTGTATTATAGCTAGTAGGTAATTCACATTTAATTATGCTTCTATCAATAAAAAAATTTCTGTTGATGAATTTGTCTATATTTTCAAGTTTTATTAGTTTCAAATATGCACAGTGATTTTTGCCATATACATAACACAATGCTACAAAATCAAACTCAAAGGCTCATATGATCCATTTCTCTACAGAAACCAAGGATAATTCCTTCTTAAATATAACCAAACTGTAGAAATTCAACAAATGTATGAAAACCAGTGAATTTTAAAATAAAAAGCAGACTCACAATCAAAGTGAATATCCTTATACTATTCTCTGGTATTTATTTTCTTACTCTAATTAAAACCTGGTTCTCTGCTGAGGATGGTGCTTCCCTTAAATCCTTCTCAAGTGTTTGCTCTTCCTTACTCCTGTATCTCATGAATCATTTTCCCATTGTCTCCCATTCTCGCCCTCTCATGCTTTATTACCCCAGTTATGAATCCATCGCCTTTAAGACTTTACCAAGTCTCTGGTACATATATACCATGGAATATTATTCAGCCATTAAAAAGAATTCATTTGAATCAGTTCTATTGAGATGGATGAAACTGGAGCCCATTATACAGAGTGAAATAAGCCAGAAAGATAAAGACCAATACAGTATACTAACACATATATATGGAATTTAGAAAGATGGTAATGATAACCCTATATGCAAAACAGAAAAAGAGACACAGATGTACAGAACAGACTTTTGGACTCTGTGGGAGAAGGAGAGGGTGGGATGTTTTGAAAGAACAGCATCAAAACATGTATATTATCAAGGGTGAAACAGATCACCAGCCCAGGTTGGATGCATGAGACAAGTGCTCAGGGCTGGTGCACTGGAAAGACCCAGAGGGATTGGGTGGAGAGGGAGGTGGGAGGGGGGATCGGGATGGGGAACACATGTAAATCCATGGCTGATTCATGTCAATGTATGGCAAAAACCACTACAATATTGTAGCCTCCAACTAATAAAAATAAATGGAAAAAAAACACAACAAAAACAACAACAACAAAAAGACTTTACCAAGTCTACCATCCAATTTCCACCCTTGTTGTAGTTATTCAGAGACTATCAGCATACCCCTAATTCTATGTATAAAACTGCACTAACATTTGCTGATGGTGACTAAAGACTAAAAGATTAAAGACTATGTTTTCTGGGTTTGGCAAAGTCAAGTTGTCTGAGTTCACATAGGTATGTTTTCTGGGTTTTTTTTTTAGTTCCACTTATCTATGTGTCTTCGTTTTAAATGTCGTGCTTTCCTGTTTATTGTAGGTTTTAATTATCATGCTTTCTTTCTTATGTAGCTTTGAAATAAATCTTAAAATTCAGAAGTATGTTCTTTATCAGTATTGCCTAGACTACTCAAGGTTTAAAATGAGTTTGTCAGTATCTACAAAGTAGCTTGCTGAAATTTTTACTGTGATTGCACTGGATCTTTAGATCAACTTAAAAAGAACTGACATACTAAAAACACTGTACTTTTGATCATTAACAAGAAAAATAACTCAATTAATAATTTTTCACTGCTTTCAAGTGTTTCATATTTTTTTCTACAGAGATTTTCAAATAATTTATGGGATTTACCCTTGAGGATTCTTTTTCTTTTTTGGTGTATTGTAAGTGGCATGGTTTCTTTCATATTCAGGTTACTTATTACTGGTATACAGAAAAAATCAACTGAACTTTGTTCATTTATTTTGAACTTGGCTTCATGTTATCTATATAAATTCCCATCTGGGCACAGAACAATGGGTTTCATGCCTTCTTGAACTTCCCAAATCATGGCACTGAATCATCTAAATACTGAATTTCAGTGATTCACCAGGACCACGGAGAAGGGACACCAGCACCAAAGAACAACTAGGTTTGAGCATCCTGTCCTGTGCCCGAAAGGTCAGCAGGGAGCGCTGGGACGTGCTATTTCTGGCTTGCGTGGAGCGCATGAGTGGTGGAAAAGCATGCGTCATCACCCATGTGTGGTGAGAATGCAGGCGTGGTCTGACCACAATGTAGGCACTTAGTCCACAGTGAGGGCGACAAGAACTGTTTCCTTAGGCCCAAGGAGGTGCCGTGGCACTTTCAGGACAACTTGTTGTCCCACCTACAGGCAGGAAGAAACTTCCTGTTACCACCACAATAGCTGAGAGTCAGGTTTTGCCCCATTTTATTACAGACGTTTTTCTAGATAGTGAGTATAGCATTTTTCATGTTCTAAAATATTCCCGTGTGCTTTAATCTTTACTTTGTCATTTAATAATTAATTTGCAGTATTATCCATTCACTGAGGGATCTTAAGTGTCGAATTTATAACCTCCTATATAATTTTTTATGGGTTCAGGATTGTTTCTGGGGAGAAATCCCGGTACAGTTTCAGAGGGAACCACGTAGAGATGGGAAACTAATGTCAAAGAATCAGGGCCAGCCAGCCTTCCATGAAGCCGTCGCATAGTCTGAGGAAAAGGAAAGAAGTTTTCACCCCAATTCATTCTTTCACTCATTTGTATTTTAATTAATTTCTCCACCGGGACTCGTGGGAGAGCAGCTCTGTGCTTTACCTCCACCCTGTTCCCAAGCCCTCCGCCCCACCGCACCCCCGCAGTGTTGCTTTGCTGAGCGTTTCTCCACTGAAAAATGCAGTTTACGTTGTTGTGGATACACGGCCACCTTCCTTAGTAGAGCACTGCAGCTAGTGTGGCTGAACATGGAAGCCCTCTTTCCTTGTGGTATGTAAAAAATAAAAAGATTAGAAGTATAATTTACATACCATAAAATTCACTCGTATTATGTAGTAATTCAGTGAGTTTTATGGGCTTCCCTTGTGGCTCAGTGGTAAAGAATCCTCCTGCAATGCAGGAGATGTGGGGTCAGTCCCTGGGTCTGGAACATCCCCTGGAGAAGAGAAAAGCAACCCACTCCAGTGTCCTTGCCTGGAGAATTCCATGGACAGAGGAGCCTGGCGGGCTTCAGTACATGAGGTCACAGAGTTGGACATGACTGAAGTGACTTAGCACCCACTCACGCTGTATGTTATATGTAAAAGTTGTTCCAAGAGTAAATCCTAAGATTTCTCATCAAAGAGGAAATTTTTTTTCTATGTCTCTAATTTTGGAAGTATATGACTTGATGGGTATTCATTAAACTTGTTGCAGTAGTCATTTATGGTATATGTAAGCCAAATCAGTATGCTGCACACCTTAAATTTATACAGAGCTGTATGTCAATTATTGATATAATCTCAATGAAACTGGGCAAAAAAACCTGAAGGATCAATACAATGGCTTTAAAAGCTCATATATTACAAAGCCCCATTTCTTATTAGTGCATGTGCACACACATGCATGCACACACACACAGGTAAAGTAAAAACAAATCTCACATTTGCAATATTTACCCAAATGAATTCCTTAAAATTCAAGAGATAGAGTATAAAATATGTACCATAAAATCCCATTGATCCCAAAAGGGACATACACCATCTCTTGTTAAGGAAGGAAAGCAAGTTGCAGAAAAATGTTCTTATAGAATGGGCTCAAACAAAAATGAGGTGGGAAAAAAAGCTTTACATGTGTACATATGAGTTAGTAGATGGTCGTGTGAGCAAGGAAACCTGTGAATAGGTAAGTACAGGGATTTTGGTGGTTGAGGCTGGGTATAGGAATTGATTACTATTTTTTTTCTTTATAAAATTGTGCATTTTTTCAAATATTAGAATAAGCAAGTAGTGTCTTATAATTAAAATTTAATGCATTTTTTAAAAAGTAAATTTAGCTCCTATCACATTAAACAAATTAAAGTCTTCAAGTCTTAAGCTTTCCAATCTGTAAAAAGGGATAATTTCTGGTCTTATGACTGATAATGACAATTATGATAATGACAATTGTTAACATTTACCAAGTTCTCAGTGACATTTCAGGCACTGTGCTAAGAGTTTTATGTGGTTTTGCTCATTTAATCTGCATAATAAAAGCCTTGACAGATAATATTATTACTTCTGCCTCAGTGATCTGTCAAGAGGATTAAATGAGAGCCAACACACATGAAAATACTGCTATAAGCTGAACTCAACCTAGAAATGGAAGTAATTACATAATTTTAATATGCAGTAACACATACAACAGAATAAATATATTAATGATAATTTGCTTAGGCCTTGAGCACTAATACATCTGGCTCTTAGCTTATAAGCACTCTGAACAACCCAATCCTTTAGCTAAGCTTAATCACCACTGCAGTGTCACTATGCTGTCCAGTTTGGTAGACACTAGCACCATGTGTCTACCAACACTTAAATTGTGGCCAGTCCAAGTGGAGATCTGCTGTAAATGTAAACTACAAACTAGATTTTAAGCATTTTGTGTGAAAAAAAGAAAGGAAAATATTTCATTGACATGCTTTTTATATTGATTACTCATTGAAATTATATTTTGGATGTATCTAGGTAAACAAAAATAGATTACTGAAACTATTTCAACCTGTTCCTTTTGTATTTTTTTAATATGGCTGATCAAAAATGTAAAATTATGTATATGACTCTGCATATTTCTGTTGGACAGTGATGCTTTATACGGAATTGTTTCTAATGCAGTTGGGTTTCATCTGGCTAAGAGAACATTCCTTGATCGGTTGGGACCCAAATCCTTACTCTGACCAGGATGGTCTCTGTGCTGCTCACTGTGCACGTGTACACACTGTGCGCTATCCTGTGATGGACACGTGAATCACTGTCTTCCGTCATTATTCCTAGCTTGATTTTCATCGTGAGGACAAAGGGAACCAACACAGGTGAAAATAGTTTTGTAAATTGGGAACTGGCATAAAAAAGTGAGGGATGTAAATTATCGCATTGTTTCTGGGTCTGACTCTAATTACTTTACATCCTCGTTTTCTCACTGAGAGCCCACCTGCCGGGCTGTGAGCACCAGAGAGGAGCACTGACAGGCTCCCTTCCACCCCCAGGTTTAATTCTTTTCACCAACAGGTCACAAGTTGTTGGAGTCTCACGTTGCTGCCCTGAGGACCTGGGGTGCCAGGGGCCACCCCCCACACACACACCCAGTGCCAATCTCACGGGATAAGATCACTATCTGGTCAGCTAAGCAGCTACAAACCCAGGGCCACAGAGAGGAGGCAGTGCGAGGGGCTGGGAACTCCCCCAGCAGGGCCGCTGCCTGATTTGCCGGGTCCCTACGCCCAGCCCCTCCTGTTCGTGAAGAGATGGCTTTTCTCCAGGTTGAGGTCTCCAAATGCCTCCTATGGAAAAGATAAGATTACCTCCCTGAAAACTCAAGAACATCAAGTGAAGCTCCCTGAGAACTCGAAAGATGGTCCCGCAAAGCGGGGCCAACAGGAGAAGACTCAGCACAGAGAGTGGAGAGCAACACTTAACAACCGGAAGAAAGGATGTACAGCCCCAGCGAGGAGCCAGCTCACATGTGTCCATGACAAGAATGAAGACCCTGTGAACACACATGAGGGCTTGCAAGGAGAGAACAAGCACGCTTGGCCCTGCTGGTTGTGGGTCCAGATGGCCCAGAGTCCACAGCTCTCAACTGGAGTTCTGCTCTGGAGGCAGGATAGGCCAAATGATTTATGTACCAAACAGTATGAACCCTGTTGCAACAATACACTGGTGAGAAAATTCATGAAACTGGCCACAGAAGTAAGAAATGAGGGGCACTCACCATGGCAAATTGTCCACAGTGACAGTATCATGGAGACATGAGTGTTGGCACAGTCAATGGATCAGAATTGAACTCAGGAGACACCGAGCATATGGAATTATATGGAGTGTTTGTGGGGGTGTGTGGGGGGGAGGGAACAAGTTGATCCCCACATCTCACCAGAATTCTCAAAAAATGTCCAGAAAGTGTTTTGAGAAATCTGAAAAGTTTCTGCATAGGATCAGGCATTGGACTTTACAAGAAGAAGCATAAAAGCTTCATGCACATGGCTCTCCTCAGTCATCAGAACAAGTCCTAAAGCAGAGACACTCCAGCCTTGCCCACCCGGCCATCCACACTTTAAGCCAGAGAACCTGCTCCCAGCCAGCCCAGTCCAGTCCAGCCCAGTCCAGCCCAGACCCAGAGCACAGAGCTGCCCAGCAGGGAAAGCCAGGTCGGAATAGCAGCAGATCACACTGGGTGGGAGGGATGGCTGGCCTTGCAGACCACCACATGTCTGATCCTGCATCTTGCCAGTATCTCACCCTTTAGGATGAGCAGTGATACTTATGTAAGTAAAATATGAAAGAAAATGTGCAGCAAAGTAAATATGAGTGCACTTGTGTATTCCTAGTGAGCCCCTCAATCTCTCTAGATTTTTAGTTCTCTGACCTCTAAAAGTCAGATAACACCTGGTCTGTGAATAACAACAACAAAATACCTTAAGAAGCTATGAAATAAAGCTATACAGTGTTGCTGAGGGATTTAGCAAAGCTTTGAATCAGTGCATATATCCCCATTTCTGTAGACAAGATGATGCATTTAAGATGTTGATTTTTATTTCATTTGCATTAGACATGTTCTACCTCTGTGCTGCCCAAGATGGTCACCACTAGCCACAGGTGACTTTGAAGCACATTATATTTAGCTAAAATAAATTCAAACTTACATAGTCACCTCGGGGAATTCATTCACAAAATGAAATTAAAGTGTAATGAGAGATACTTCTCATACTGGACACTAACGTGCAATTTTGAAACTCCCTAAAGTTAAAAGCATATGATTTTGGATCAAGAATTTACAGAATTAAGACTTCCCTGGTGGTCCAGTGGCTGGGACTCTGTGATCCCAATTCAGGAAGTCCAGGTTTGACCCCTGGTCGGGGAACTAGATCTCACAGGGCATAACTAAAAAAGATCCCATATGCCACAACTAAGACCCAGCACAGCCAAATAAATAAAATAAAACAAAATAAATTGACAATTGAAAAAAAGTAATAAAATTAAATGCTGTGGGAAAATTAGATATTCATGGAAAACTTAAACTGTTAAATCAGCACTTTCCAATTTACACCCAATACATTTTACATGGTTTAAAACGTTGAATTATAAGCTGTAATATTAGTACAAGATACAGCTATTGATCTGAAAGAACTTTGGTGGTATATTTTAAGTGAGAACAAATTAGAAAAGTTTAAAAGCATAACATGATCCCTGTTTCTAAAAGGAAACAATTCTTAAATATTACCTGTGCACTGGTATAGACGGAGGCGTCCAGGTGGGTTGAGGTGGAAGAATGGGTCAGCACAGGCCAGAGAGTTGAGTGTGGGTGCATGTATGCACATATGAAATTTGTGACTCTGTTTGTTTATCTAATCTGCTTTCACAATGGTTGATATGTATATAAGGTGCTTAGCATTATGCCTGGCTATTGGAAAACACCCAAAATGCCAGGGATTACATTATTAGATCACCTATTAAATGGAATGGATTAGAAGATTTTTCCTATGTGCTTAATTAATAAAGGAGTTAATTTATATGATAAACACTTTAGTAGGGGGAGAGTGGTTGCTATTTTGTACACAGTGATCTTTTTCTTTTTTTTTTTTCTTTTTTTTTATTTCAACTACAGAGGGCAGGTCTTTAGATCTTTTTCTTATATGGTGATATTTGAGCCAAGACATGAAGGGAGTGAGGGTATAAGCCACGCAGATATGTGGAGACAGAACAGAATGCTTTAGTTAGGGAAAACCTCAAGTGCACCAGAATACCATGCATGACATGTTTGGGTTCAGTTAGAGTTGGGTTAGGGTTAGGGATACCAACCAGGGAGCTATTTCATCACGAATACAGTCAGTATATGAATGAGTGGTAGAATGTGAGTTCAGAGAAGTAGCCAAAAGGCTGATCATGGAAGAGCTCGTGTATTAGGAGTATGATTTTAAATTTTATTCAGAAAAAAACTAGGAAGCTATTTCAAAGTTTTAAGCAGAAGTGCAGTCTGACATGTTTTAACCAACATCCTAATATCTCTGGCCAAGGAGATCAAACCAGTCAATACTAAAGGGCATCAACCCTGAGTATTCATTGGAAGGACTGATGCTGAAGCTGAAGCTCCAATACTTTGGCCCCCTGATGCGAAGAGCCAGCTCATTGGAAGAGACCCTGATGCTGGAAAAGATTGAGGGCAGGAGGAGAATGGGAAGACAGAAGATGAGATGGTTGGATTTCTTCATCGACTCAATGGACATGAGTTTGAGCGAACTCTGGGAAATGGTGAAGGACGGGGAGGCCTGGTGTGCTGCAGTCCATGTCACGAAGAGTCAGATATGACTTAGTGATTGAATATGTTTGATGAAGTGAGTGAATCTAGGTTAAGTGCTAAGAATGGTGTCTGGAAAAAATTCAACACTCAATAAGTGTTGAGTGTTGAAATAATCATTAATATTTGAACTTTTTATTGCAGTTATTAAACCATAAACTTTTGTTAAGGTTTCTGTTTCATAAATTAGGAAATTGAAGTTCAGAGAGGTGAGGAAACCAGCCAGAGATCACGCATTTTAAAGGTCCCAAATCTTTTTGAATTCCAAACTGAACACTCCTGTAAGTCCATACTTAGCGAAAACATGTGACATAAAATAGGGAAGGAAACTGTTTTAATGACTTATGTAACAGTCATCTCATGACATGTAACCATTCTCTGGAAAGATGTATTAATAAGTAACATTTGAATTTATAAGTATAAACAAGAGAAATAGTAAAATACTTAAATGGTAATGATAATAAAAATGCTACATGTCAAAGTGTTGACAAAAACTAAAGCAGAAATTAGGGGGGAAATATATACATAATGAATTTCTGTAGGTGAGGAATGGAAACCTTACTTCAAGGGTTTGGCTTGATGTCACTCTACAGCACGGTACCTCAGTGCCCCAGTGTTACTGAGCAACAAGGAGTTGTGTTCCTATTGCTGGGATTCCCATCCTGACTTTCATAGGTACATCCTGCATAGTTTACCTGTGTGGTATATTTTAATTCTGTATAAGGAAGGCTGCTATTAGCAATGTAAACTTGAATTGGCAAGGTGGGAATTTGGTTACATGTCATCTGTCTCTTTTATAAGATTAAAGAATAATATAAGTTAAAAATTTCCATTATAAAGATGAACTTTACTGATACTGTTGCCCCACTCTTACATGCCATCTTCCACCACAGGCTCCCATCCCACTATTCTGTTGGTGCATTAAATTTTAATTTACAGGAGTCAGTAAAGGTAGCCTAAAGATGATAAAACATAAAAGAATGACATCAGTGCCAGCAAGGATGGCTTTTATGGAAATATATTTCAAATTAGTTTCAAGGATAGAGCAAAGCTGGACGCTAGTGAAAGCGGTAAGGACAGATATTTAAGTAGTAATATACTATTGAAAGTGGGAAGGTCCAGCGTGAACAGAATTCAACTTCTATTTGTGCAGAGATGACAGGGTGTTTTAAAGGGAAAAGTGAAGAGGGATGGCAGGGGCTTTTGGAGAGTCAAGGAAGTTGGAATTTACAAAAAGGAGGAAGCAAGGGTTGGTCCCTGGGGAACATATGTCATGTTTGCTAAGTGGTGCTTATCAAAGCTAAGCTTCTCTTCTCCCACAGGGGCTGGGAGACAGAGGCTCTATCTTCAGGTGTTGGCTGGAACAAATGGTACATTGTTTTGGCAGCCTTGACTTTTATCAGGCAGACACTGTTAGGAGGGCTGGTGTCATGCTAGGGATGTGGCCTTAGGCTGCTAGATAGATACTATGTTAATGTTTGTCCAAGTTTTTTTATATCTGTGGGAGATGGACAAAATTATTTTCTCTGAGTCTCTATATATTATCAAAGTGATCATAGGACAGAATAGATCTGGAAATGCTGTTCTAAGACAGCAAGTACAGAAGCCTAATAAATAACCTGCCTCCAATATTTCCCCCCTCAAATCCCTTCTGCATACTGTCGTTCTGGCTTCCCTGGTGGCTCAGATGATAAAGAATCCCTGCCTGCAATGTGTAAGACCTGGGTTCGAACCCTGGGTTGGGAAGATCCCCTGGAGGAGGGCATGGCAACCCACTCCAGTATTCTTGCCTGGAGAATCCCATGGACAGAGGAGCCTGGCAGGCTACAGTCCATGGGGTTACAAAGAGTCAGACACTACTGATCGACTAAGGACAGCACAGCACATAGTGTCTTTCTAGTAATCTTTCTAAACCTATGACCATGTCTTTTGTTGTTGCTGTTTAGTCGTTAAGTTGTGTCCAACTCTTTGTGACCCCATGGACTGTAGCTAGTCAGGCTCCTCTGTCCATGGGATTTCCCAGGCAAGAATACTGGAGTGGGTTACCATTTCCTTCTCCAGGGGATCTTGCTGACCCAGGGATCAAACCTGTGTCTCCGGCTTGTCAGGTGAATTCTTTACTGCTGAACCACCAGGGATATTATTGTTTTTCTTAAAAGATGTCATGTGTTTGTAATCTGTACACCTAGATCATGAGAACGAAAAACTGTCTTTTTCACTTTCAAATTACCAATGGCTGGCATATAGTAGGTGTTTGCTATATTTTGTTGCATAGAATTGATCTGGGATAAAAGTTCATTATTTGTTTATCAAAAAGATTGACATCCAAAAAATAATGGCAATGGAAAAAGGAGAGGAGACATAGTGTTATAAATCCATAGAGATCACATTTCCTTGGGGGATCCTTGTCTCCAAAATAATTTCCTTCTAAATAGTTTCACTTATTTTTTTTTCTTATCTCAGAGACTTACGTAAACTTCACAAAGTCTTACTGGTCACCTTAAAGAGGTAGTTTAAAAATTAAAGTTGCCCAAGGAAAGTGATATCCTAATAATTAAATTTGCTTGAGGTTCAGCAGTCTTGTCCTCTCTTCTGCTTGTTTTGTTTATTCATTAAGTTAAAATGAATGGACAAGTAGATGGTAGATAGATACACACACATGCAGGCAGAGTGTCTTGAAAATTTGTACTATGGGTAATTGAAAAGTCAGTTCTTTCAGAAATTTCTTATTTATAAATCATTGAAGGATTTGTTTTGGCTAAATGATTTCCTTTATCTAATTTTGGTTTTCTTCAGCTCATGTTTATGTTTATTTGCATCATCTAGCACAAAAGAAATGCATGGGTGCTCAAAGTAAATACTCACAGACCCTAATGAATAGCAGTTGGAATTGCATTGCTGAAATTCTAAAAATAAAAAATATTAAAACACTTTTTTTACAATGGAAGTAATGACAAAACAGCACACCAGACCTGGAGCAAAGCACTATTTCCCTGACATGGAACAAATAGATATTCTGACAGCGAGGGCTTGATAAAGGCTCCAATGTCCTGTGTGCAGTTTTGGTGTTTTAAACCTATAAAAGAAAAGGATATTGTATCTGCTGTTCTCCCTAAATTTGTTTGTAGCTTTAAGACACGTAATCGTATGGGGAAGACTTATTTTAAAAATTGCATGTCTTTTAAACTTATGGTTTATTAAAAATTAGAACAAATCTTGGAAATGTAAGAGATGATGGAACTGGACATATGTCATGTATTAACATTCAAGTAACTAGGAAAATATCAACTTTTCCCTCTGGTGTGGATTTAGTGCAAACAACACATTTCTGGAGTCTCAGCAACTTATGTAAATCCATCATAGATTGAAGAAAAGGAAAATAACATTTCCTCAATGCTGTATTAGCTACCTTACCAGGAAATACTTCTAAAAATAAGTCCTTTTCTTTTGCAAATCATTTCTCAGAAGCACAGTAATCCCTCCAGGAAGTTGTTAACATAGGTGAGCTCAGGGAGGCCTGCTAGGATAAGGTGGCTCTCTGGCACTTTAACCACTTCCCCGTGTGGGAGGGAGCAGGGCTGCAGCGTGTCCTAGGGATAGCCAAGGTCACATAGCTAACATTCACTAATGTTAGCTTAAATTCACTAATGGCACAGTTCTTGCTAAATGCTTTGTATGAACCTATGGTGGGTGCTCAGCAAATATTTGTTGAATTGTATAAGAACCATATTTAAGCCACCTGAAAGAACATAAACCTGATCATTATAACAGTATATTAATCACGATATTGCTATCAGCATTTTCCATATCAGCCCACTGATGCTCAGAGAGAAAAAGGCACTTGTCCAGGGTCAAGAAGCTTGTAAGTCAATGATCTGTTATAAACTTTACAACTCCATTAAGTTGGGATTTTTAGCTCCATTGTATATACGATGGAAGTGAGACTCAGAGAGATTAAGAAATAGTCTTAGTCACTCAGATATTAAATGGAAAAGCCGAGAAATAAGCCAGATGTGTCTGAGGCTAGAGGTCATGTTGGATACCTCCAGACTACAGAATGATTTAGTAAACTAGATACCTACATGCCTATAGTCTTTCCCTAAATTCCTTCTCAGTAGTTTCTATTATCAGGGGCACCACTTCTACCTTTACTGAAATTCCCACAAATTCTAGCTGCTTATAAGACAAATGAGGATGCTTTATCTATAGAATTCCAGTTTAAATATTTGAGTGTCATAATGGTTAATTTTGTGTGTCAACTTGACTGAGCTGAATTGTGCCTAAAGAACTGATAAGACATTATTTCTGGGTGCATTTGTGAAGGTGTTTCCAGAAGAGATCAGTATTTGAATAAGTAGACTGAGTAAAGAAAGTCTACTCTGCCAATGTGAGCCAGCACCATTCAATCTATTAAGGGCCTAAATAGAAAAAAAAAAGGTGGAGGAAGAATGAAATTGCCCTCTCTTCTTCAGCTGGAACATCTGTCTTCTTTTACCATCAGACACTAGAGCTCCTGGTTCTCAGATCTTCAAACTCTGGGACTTACACCATTGTCAGACCTTTGGCCTTGGACTGGGAGTTTTATCATTGTCTCCCCTGGTTCTCAGGCCTTTGGACTCAGACTGAATTATACCACTGGCCTCCTGGTTCTCCAGCTTGCAAATGGCTGACAGTGGGAATTCTTGGCCTCTATAACTGTGTGAGCCAATTTCTATAATGAATCTACATTTGTACTGATTTCTCTGGAGAACCCTGACTAATCTAGCTAATACTTGGGAACAGAGATCAGCCAAGCTCTGCCATCAGACTGTCCAGTTCTCGCATTGGACCTGAAGGGTCCAAAGCAATTGCATTGCAAACAATGCAATATGTGTTTGTGGGGGTGCAACATGGATCAGAAGGGATTAAAAATAGAGAACACAATCTAGAATGTTACTGTTAAAAAAAACTGATGACAGTCTAAATGGGTGCAGTTGGAAGGCAAAGAATTCAGAGGAGAAACATGATGAAAAGTATATGAAAAGCATAATTTATATTTTAAATATGTGTAATTCTGAGTTATCAGAATTCTCCTCAATTGCAGTATGCATAATGACTGAGACAAAAACAGTCAAAGGTTTTTCCTTTTTTAAAAAAGTGAGTTGCTTGTCCTACCTCTGAGGTTAAATAAATAAAATCAGATATGACCTTATGATAAAGTTATTTGCACCATTTATCTTAAAGATGGCCTCCGTTGGGAGGAAAAAATGATTGAATCCATAATATTTTAATCTATTGCTGTTGGTGTGCATAAGTCACACATTTCTATATTGAGTGTTTGCATATTGATTGTAGCTTGACCTTAACAATTTATCATTTAGTCTCGTACCATCACCCTCCATGACAGATGTTACGGCTCAGGGTCTAGCAGCAGTTTCATTATAGACCCCACATTTCAGGGTTTCATAAATAAGCAGTCAAAATCTACTGCAGGCTATGAGATGTTTTAGTTTGCATATCCATATTATCATTTTAGTTCTAGTTTCTGACTTCCATCCATCATCTATAGGATCATTTTTTATTTTCAGAAGCAGTACCTATAGGAAACCATTATAATGACCATCAAGTGAGGCAAAATCTTGAAAAGAGAAGGGAAGGGTATTAAATCCCATTCTTCCCCATCAATTTAAATTAATGAATTGAATAAATTAATAAATGAATAATGCAAATTATACACTATAATATACACAAGTGAGGTTTACAAATACTTATAGAATTAGGTAAGCATAGTAAGTTATGTTTACTAATGATTAAGCACTATAAGTCTATCTGAGTGAGTAAATGACTAGTAGGTTAAATATTATAGAGGATGTCATTTTAAGACAATCAATATGCAAATCAATATTTAAGAGAAGGCAATGGCACCCCACTCCAGTACTCTTGCCTGGAAAATCCCATGGATAGAGGAGCCTAGTAGGCTGCAGTCCATGGGGTCGCCAAGAGTCAGACACGACTGAACGACTTCCCTATGCCCTCAATCAGTTTAAAACCTAAGAGGGGAGATAAGATATCAAAAAAATCTGGAGAAAATAATTCTGAAATGGGATGTAATACCTTCCCCTTCTCTTTGCATGTGTGTTAGTCGCTCAGTCGTGTCTGACTCTTTACAACCCCATGGATTATAGCCCGCCAGGCTCCTCTGTCCATGGAATTCTCCAGGAAAGAATAATGGAGTAGGATGCCTGTTCCTTCTCCAGGGGATCTTCCCAACCCAGGGATCAAACCTGGGTCTTCCACATTGCAGGCAGATTCTTTACCACCTGAGCCACCAAGGAAGCCCACTTTGCATGCTAAATGTCAAATGAGTAGTACCACAAGAGTGGATGAGAAATAAATATATCAGTTAGTGCCTATGTAGATATCCAGCTACCCAAATAATTAGCCCAGAGAAGGGTAAGTTGCCCTCAGACAATCTTTAAATTGCTGTCTGCCTTGATAGATACAGACCTGGGCCTAGCTGAAGTGTGTGATACTTCTGGTCCTACCTTGCTGATGGTTTTAACATGGCTTTCCACTGAAGTCTCACGGCTCAATCATATTCATTACATATCTGCTCATATTTACTCTTCTCTCCTGTCCTGCTTGGATTAAAGTGACTTTCCCTGAATTACCACATATTTAATCTTTAGCAAGTTTATTTACTTCTCCACATTTCAGGATTTTTATCTACACAATGTGTAATATTACTTACCCTGCCTATTGATAGAGTTATTATGAGAATTAGGTGAAATGATGTGCACATGCACTTTTCTGTGTAAAACAAATGAAAGGCAACATAATCAGTAAGAATAGTAGACAGTAACAGTATTTAGCAGAGACATTATTTTGCCAACAACGGTCCATCTAGTCAAAGCTATGGTTTTTCCAGTAGTCATGTAGTCATGTATGGATGTGAGAGTTGGACTATAAAGAAAGCTGAATGCCGAAGAATTGATGCTTTTGAACTGTGGTGTTGGAGAAGACTCTTGAGAGTCCCTTGGACTATAAGGAGATCAAACCAGTCCTTACTAAAGGAAATCAGTCCTGAATAGTCATTGAAAGAACTGATGCTGAATCTGAAACTCCAATACTTTGGCCACCTGATGCAAAGAACGGACTCACTGGAAAAGACCCTGATGCTGAGAAAGATTGAAGGCGGGAGCAGAAGGGGACAACAGAGGATGAGATGGTTGAATGGCATTACCTACTCAATGGACATGAGTTTGAGTAAACTCCAGGAGTTGGCGATGGACAGGGAGGCCTGGTGTGCTGCAGTCCATGGAGTCGCAAAGAGTCGGACACAACTGAGTGACTGAACTGAACTGAACAGTATGTTGAACTTGTGGTTAATATTACAATACTTCTAAAAAAAATATTACAATACTTCTGTTGATTGGTATAGGGGTTAAATAATGTCTCCTCAAAATTCATATTTTCTCAGAACCTCAGAATATAACCCTAAATCCTAAAGACATTGTGACAGAGGGAGATTTGGACATAGAGACACAGGGAAGAAAAAAACATAAAAAAGGAGGCAGAAGCTGGAGTAATAGAGCTCTAAGCCAAGGAGTGCCAAAGATTGCTGGATGCCACCAGAAGCTAAGAAAAAGCAAGGAAGAATTCTCCCCTAGAGCCTTCAGAGGGATCATGGCCCTGCCTACATCTTAATTTCACATCTCTAGTCTCCAGATTTGTGAGACAATAATTTTTTGTTGTTGTAAGCTACCCAGTTGTGATAATTTGGTGCAACCACCCTAGGAAACTGGTATAATAGGTTTATATTTTCAACAAATATAAATTGTTCAGTTGTTAAAGAATATCGTGGGATACTTAATGGATCTTGTTGAATTATCTGAAGGCCAGGTCTCACCTCTGGCTTCCAGTGTACAGCCTGTGCTGTAAGTATTAGCAGTCATCCCCAATCCCTTCCCACTTAATAGAGTTTGTTGCTGGATTGTATATACTTGGTAAAAAGTACTGTGAATCTGCACTGAGTCCAGTGTTTGGTAGAATGTAGGACAGCTATGGTGTCATGAAAACAACAACAACAACAACCTCACAGTATTCTCAAAGACAGAAACATGCTACCTATTAAAAATATGAACTGAGGTATGTCACTTATGTTATTTCGTACTTGTTTTCATTATTGGTAAAACAAGAATAATTTTTGAATCACAAGATTGCTGTGGAAATCAGGATAAAACATATGTGAAAGTATAAAGCACTATTCTTGAATTTATTCACAGTTTGTAAATCTTCCCTCTTATTCTCAATATGCCTCTCATTTCCTCTTCTGTCTTCCTTTACCCACCCCTACTTGTACACAATGGAAATAATGAACACCTGATTTTCAAAATATAAAGTATTAATTCAGTCAGTGACAATTATGGGGGACTAAATTTTGCTAAAAAGCAATAAAGCAATAAAACAAACATCTGAAGGGCCATCACTTATGAAACAGTATTTTAAATTTCAAATATATTCCAATGAGAAATAAAATATAATTGCTTCCCATCTCCAACCACCATATTTTAGAAAATATTCCCCAGAATGGATTCTAATAGCATTAATTTGCAGCACCTAACATATTTACTAGGTATCTAAATATACTGTGTATGGCTTATGGCAAAAACAGATTGCTTTCAGAATAAGAAAATACACGGTGCATCTCTATTGAGTAGATAACTATAAGTAATTAAAGAACATTATAAAACAATAGTAAGTAGTCTGTACAGATCTTTTAAAAGCAACACAGAGGATTCATTAGAAATATTTGATGTAATTTTTGTTATAGAAGTTTAAATCTTATTTTTGGAAATGTGTCTACCTTAGATTATCTTCTTCCCTGTCTCGTATTATGATTTGCCACAGCTGTCCCCCCACTTGATATATATTAATATAAGAGATAAATGATTGAAGCAGGAGACTTTTGGGAAGGTATGAGCTTATCTCAATAGGGCTAAAAATAAGATAGAATTGCTCTGCTCTTTTTTGATTCTGTATCTATGTATGTCACAGTTAACTTTTGGAATTTTCAGACATTGTGCAGACTCACATTCCTGAATTCTTAGCAGTGATAATAGACTTTCTATCATTGTGGGGGAAAGGAGGTTATAAGATAAAATGCAGTCCTTTTTATGTTTGTTTTTCCTGTGTGTAGCACAAATTTATCTCAGTGTATTTGTCATTCCTGAGAAATAACTTTAAGGAAAGGCTCACTGATTGTCTCCTACAGTTATTCATTGGTATAACCAGATAATGCTCCTGCAGAAAAGCAAACAGAAACAAAGAAAACATCCTTTTAAAGGTATGGCTGAGCTTGGAAAAAAGTAAGGAGTATCCTAAAGGCCAAAGGGAAAAAGATTATGGCTAATATACTTAAACAAGAAGCTTAGATTTTTTTTTTCCCCACTTATTTTTATTAGTTGGAGGCTAATTACTTTACAGTATTGTAGTGGTTTTTGCCATACATTGACATGAATCAGCCATGGATTTACATGTGTTCCCCATCACACAATCTCACAAGGTCATCAAACACAAGTTCACATGACCAATGCACAGTGAGGCCAAACAAACCAAAACATCAGTTTGGAGCAGAAAAAGGTTTAATGCAAGGGCCAAGCAGGAAGTACAGATGGCTCATGCTCAAAAGACCCAAATTACCCAGTGGTTTTCAGGGAAGAGTTTTGAAACTCAGATTTGGGATGAGGGCTGCAGAGTGTGTGACTTCCTTCTGGTTGATGGTGGGTTAATAGGGTGATTTTCCAAGAATGTCAGTTATCAACCTTTAAGGTTCCAACCAGTGTGGAGTCTAGTGCTTGTGCTCAGTCTGAAGTTACCATCCTCCACCTGGATGCCAGCCTTAGTTCCTGAAGAACAACTCAAAGATATATATCATAGTGTTTTTTATTTCCCTTCATAAGGAACTAGAACTCTGCTTTATACCTGTATCATTACTTCTTGGCTGCTTTTCCTTTGTTTCTGCTTTCCAAAACCACACAAAAGCAATCTAATATGAGAGTCAACTGACATGAGAAATAGAAGGATTGTATTTCTAAGAAATTCAGACAATAAAATAAAAATAAAATACCATAAAATGAGTGTATTATAAAAATATATCAGTCAAAAATATGAGAAAATGGATCAGTCATACTGAAAAAAGAACAGAACTTCTGCACATTAGAAATATGATCATTACAATTAAACCTCAATGGCTCCTCTAGGAAAATATCATAGAGAAACTCTTTGACATGTGTACCAGTGATAGTTTTATCAACATTTCTTTGAAAGAAACAAGGAATAAGTTATAATTTCACACGAACCCCTTAATTATAGAAAAATAATTCTCAACTCATTTAATCAAAACAAGAAAACTTTAAAACCAAAAGTGAGCAAGGATGGTGTAATAAGGAAAATTACAGGAAAACAGTCTCATGAACATAGATGCAGTGATCATTAACAAAATTGTAGCAAAATGAATCCAGCAGTATTTTTAAATGACAAAACTAGGTTTACCCAAGGAACGTAAGGATGATCTTACACTCAGAAAGCAATTAACTTACCATGTTTACTTATTAAAATGAAAATAGCATGACCATCTCCATACTACAGACAAAAATTTGATAAACTGCAATATCTACACTTCACCAAAAAGAAAACCTTAGCAAAGCAAGAATAGAATAGATCTTTATTAGTCTGTAAAAGGGTATCTATGAAAGAATCACAGAAAGCATCATACTTAAGACTGAAGTCATGAAAAAATTCCATTTAAAATCAGGAATGACAAAAGGTTCCCCACTATTACTGCTTCTATTTAACACTGTACCTAATATCTGAACTATACAAAAAAGATCTTAATGACCCAGAAAACCACGATGATCACTCACCTAGTCAGACATCCTGGAATGTGAAGTCAAGTGGGCCTTAGAAGCATCACTAGGAACAAAGCTAGAGGAGGTGATGAAATTCCAGCTGAGCTATTTCAAATCCTAAATGATGCTGTGAAAGTGCTGCACTCAATATGCAAGCAGATTTGGAAAACTCAGCAGTGACCACAGGACTGGAAAAGGTTAGTTTTCATTCCAGTCACAAAGAAAGGCAATGCCAAAGAATGCTCAAACTACCACACAATTGCACTGAACTCACATGCTAGCAAAGTAATGCTCAAAATTCTCCAAGCTAGGTTTCAATAGTATGTGAACCGAGAACTTCTGATGTTCAAGCTGGATTTAGAAAAGGCAGAGGAACCAGAGATCAAATTGCCAACATGCGTTGGATCATAAAAAAAGCAGAAGAGATCCATAGAAACATCTAATTCTGCTTTATTGACTATGAAAAAGCTTTTGACTGTGTTCAGTTTAGTCGCTCAGTCATGTCCGACTCTTTGCGACCCTATGAACCGCATCACGCCAGGCCTCCCTGTCCATCAAAAACTCCCGGAGTCCACCCAAACCCACGTCCATTGTGTCAGTGATGCCATCCAATCATCTCATCCTCTGTCGTCCGCTTCTCCTCCTGCCCTCAATGTTTCCCAGCATCAGGGTCTTTTACAATGAATCAGCTCTTCACATCAGGTGGCCAAAGTATTGGAGTTTCAGCTTCAACATCAGTCCCTCCAGTGAACACCCAAGACTGATCTCCTTTAGGATGGACTGGTTGGATCTTCTTGCAGTCCAAGGGACTCTCAAGAGTCTTCTCCAACCCCACAGTTCAAAAGCATCAGTTCTTCTGTGCTCAGCTTTCTTTATAGTCCAACTCTCACATCCATACATGACCACTGGGAAAACCATAGCCTTGACTAGATGGACCATTGTTGGCAAAGTAATGTCACTGCTTTTTAATATGCTATCTAGGTTGATCATAACTTTCCTTCCAAGGAGCAAGCATCTTTTAATTTCATGGCTGCAATCACGATTTGCAGTGATTTTGGAGCCCAGAAAAATAGTCAGCCACTGCTTCCCCATCTATTTTCCATGAAGTGGTGGGACCAGATACCATAATCTTAGTTTTCTGACTGTTGAGCTTTAAGCCAACTTTTTCACTCTTCTCTTTCACTTTCATCAAGAGGCTCTTTAGTTCTTCTTCACTTTCTGCCATAAGGGTGGTGTCATCTGCATATCTGAGGTTATTGATATTTCTCCCGGCAATCTTGATTCCAGCTTGTGGTTCCTCCAGCCCAGCGTTTGTCATGATGTACTCTGCATATAAGTTAAATAAGCAGGGTGACAATATACAGCCTTGATGTAAACCTTTTCCTATTCGGAATCAGTCTGTTGTTCCATGTCGAGTTCCAACTGTTGCTTCCTAACCTGTATACAGGTTTCTCAAGAGGCAGGTCAGATGGTCTGGTATTCCCATCTCTTTCAGAATTTTCAACAGTTTCTTGTGATCCACACAGTCAAAGGCTTTGGCATAGTCAATGAAACAGAAATAGACGTTTTTTTCAGAACTCTCTTGCTTTTTTGATGATCCAGCGGATGTTGGCAATTTGATCTCTGGTTCCTCTTCCTTTTCTAAGACAGCTTGAACATCTGGAAGTTCACGGTTCATATATTGCTGACTCCTGGCTTGGAGAATTTTGAACATTACTTTACTAGCATGTGAGATGAGTGCAATTGTGCAGTAGTTTGAACATTCTTTCGCATTACCTTTCTTTGGGATTAGAATGAAAACTGACCTTTTCCAGTCTTGTGGCCACTGCTGAGTTTTCCAAATTTGCTGACATATTGAGTGCAGCACTTTCACAGCATCATCTTTTAGGATTTGAAATAACTCAACTGGAATTCCACCACCTCCACTAGCTTTGTTCGTAGTGATGCTTCCTAAGATCCACCTGACTTCACATTCCAGGATGTCTGGCTCTAGGTGAGTGTGAGTGACCACACCTTCATGATTATCTGGGTCATGAAGATTTTTTTGGACAGTTCTTCTGTGTATTCTTGCCACCTCTTCTTACTATTTTCTGCTTCTGTAAGGTCCATACAATTTCTGTCCTTTATTGAGTCCATCTTTGCATGAAATGTTTCCTTGGTTTCTCTAATTTTCTTGAAGAGATCTCTAGTCTTTTCCATTGTGTTGTTTTCCTCTATTTCTTTGCATTGATTGCTGAGGAAGGCTTTCTTATCCCTCCTTGCTATTCTTTGGAAGTCTGCATTCAAATGGGAATATCTTTCCTTTTCTCCTTTGCTTTTTGCTTCTCTTCTTTTCCCAGCTATTTGTAAGGTCTCCTCAGACAGCCATTTTGCTTTTTTGCATTTCTTTTTCTTGGGGATGGTCTTGCTCCCTGTCTCCTGTACAATATCAAGAACCTTCATCCATAATTCATCAGGCACTCTGTCTATCAGATCTAGTCCCTTAAATCTATTTCTCTCTTCCACTGTATTATCATAAAGGATTTGATTCAGGTCATACTGAATGTTTTAGTGGTTTTCCCCACTTTCTTCAATTTAAGTCTGAATTTGGCAATAAGGAGTTCAAGAGCTGAGCCACAGTCCACTCCTGGTCTTGTTTTTGCTGACTGTATAGAGCTTCTTCATCTTCAGCTGCAAAGGATATAATCAATCTGATTTTGGTGTTGACCATCTGGTGATGTCCATGTGTAGTCTTCTCTTATTTTGTTGGAAGATCGTGTTTGCTCTGATCAGTGCGTTCTCTTGGCAGAACTCTATTAGACTTTGCCCTGCTTCATTCTGTACTCCAAGGCCAAATTTGCCTGTTACTCCAGTATTTCTTGACTTCCTACTTTTGCATTCCAGTCCCCTATAATGAAAAGGACATCTTTTTTTGGGTGTTAGTTCTAGAAAGTCTTGTAGGTCTTCACAGAACCGTTCAACTTCAGCTTCTTCAGCATTAATGGTCGAGGCATAAACTTGGATTACCATGCTATTGAATGGTTTGCCTTGGAAATGAACAGAGATCATTCTGTCATTTTTGAGATTGCATCCAAGTACTGCATTTTGGACTCTTTTGTTGACTATGATGGCTACTCCATTTCTTCTAAGGGATTCCTGCCCACAGACTGTGTGGATCACAACAAACTGTGGAAAATTCTGAAAGAGATGGGAATACCAAACCACCTGACCTGACTCCTGAGAAATCTGTATGCAGTTCAAGAAACAACAGTTAGAACCAGACATGGAACAACAGACTGGTTCCAAATTGGGAAAGTGGTATGTAAAGCCTGTATAGTGTCACCGTGCTTATTTAACTTATATGAAGAGTACATCATGTGAAATGCTGGGCTGAGTGAAGCACAAGCTAGAATCAAGATTGCTGGGAGAATACCAATAACCTCAGATAAGCAGATGACACCACCCTTATGGAAGAGGAACTGAAGTGCCTCTTGATGAAAGTGAAAGAAGAGCTTGAAAAACTGGCTTAAAATTCAACATTAAAACAAACAAACAAACAAAAAAAAAAAAAACCCCACGAAGATTGTGGCATCCAGTCCCATCACTTCATAGCAAATAGATGTGAAAACAGTGGACACAATGAGAGACTTTCTTTTCTTGGGCTCCAAAATCATTGCAGGTGGTGACTGCAGCCATGAAATTAAAAGATGCTTGCTCCTTGGAAGAAAAGCTGTGACCAACCTAGACAGAATATTTAAAAGCAGAGACATTACTTTGCTGACAAGAGTCCATCTAGTCAAAGCTATCGTTTTTCCAGTAGTCGTGCATGGATGTGAGTTGGACCATAAAGAAGGCTGAGCACCAAAGAATTCATTCTTTTGAACTGTGGTGTTGGAGAAGACTCTTGAGAGTCCCTTGGACTGCAAGGAGCTCCAACCAGTCCATCCTAAAGGAAATCAGTCCTGAATATTCTCCAGAAGGACTGATGCTGAAGCTCAAATTTCCAGTACTTCACCTAATGTGAAGAGCTGACACATTAGAAAAGACCCTGATGCAGGGAAAGATTGAAGGCAGGAGGAGAAGGGGACGACAGAGGATGAGATGGTTGAATGGCATCACAGACTCAGTGGACATGAGTTTGAGCAAGCTCCGGTAGATGGTGAAGGACAGGGAAGCCTGGCATTCTGCAGTCCATGAGGTTGCAAAGAGTCAGACACAGCTAATCGACTGAACAACAACAACAACAACAACAAATATCTGAGTATGATTTCCCTGGTGGCTCAGGTGGTAAAGTGTCTGCTTGTAAGGCAGGAGACCCAGGTTAGATACCTGGGTTGGGAGGATACTCTGGAGCAGGGAATGGCTATCCATGCCAGTATTCTTGCCTGGAGAATTCCATGGATAGAGGATCTTGGTGGGCTACAGTCAGACATGACTCAAAGACTAGCACTTTAACTTTCACTTCAATGTCTAAGTCAGTACTGTAAGGCAGTAAAAAATTCAGGATTAGAATAAAATGCTATTCATTCAATAGGATGATTTACATACAAAATCCAGAATATATGCAGATAACTTTTTGGAATTAATATTAGTTTTCAAAATGTCGGGATGCATGGTCAATACATGTAAAAAGTATTTCTATCCTCCAGCTCTGCAGAGTTTGAAAATAAAAGTAGTACCAGTTATAAAACCATCAACAATTATAAATTACCCAGGACTGTCTTGCCCCTAAAATAAGCAAGATTTTTGAAGAGAAAGTTGTATTAATTTTACTGAAAGACATTAAATAAATCTAAATAAATGATGAGAAGTGCCATGTTTATGGATTAGAAAGCTCTAAAAGTTTGTAAATATATTATAAAGATATAAGTTGTACTGTAAAGATATAAGTTGTTCCCAATTTGATTAATAAAGACAATAAAATTAAAGTCAAAATCCATACCTTTCTTTTTGGAGAACTTGAGAAGCTAATGTGTAAAAAGCTATTTTGAAAATCATGAGCCCTACAATAGTCCAAGATATGGGAAGGTGTTGCCTCACTAGATTTCAAGAGATTTTATGAAGCTATGGCAATTAAAACACTTGGGACATTTTCAAAGAAATAGAGAAGCAGTACAGGAAAGAGAGACCAGAGATGAAATACAAATCAGTTCCTGATATATCTAGATTTCATGTGACTAGGAAAACTATTAAGCTGTTTAGAAGGAAAGGTAATAACATTAAGTCCTTGGGGGTAGAAAACTATCTTAATATATAGAAATAAAAGCTACAAAGAAAATGTTTTAAAATCAACCATATTAAGGTTAAGCACACTGTTTTTTCAAGACCCATGAGTAAAACTAAAAGACAAAGCATAAACTAGAAGGAAAAATTGAACACATATAACTGATAGTGGATTAGTGTCTACAGTATATGAAGACTATATTTTAAAAATTCACAGACAATCCAGTAGAAAACCAGGCAAAATAATTCCCAGGTAAGGTCCAGGTCAAGATAGAAAAGTAGGAAGATCCTGAGCTCACTTCCTCCTACAGACACAACAAAACTACAGCTAGGTATAGAACAACCATGTCTGAGTGACATGAACATTTGCAAAACAGATTTTCTACAAATAAGGATATAAAGAAAATGCCACATCAAGACAGGTAGGAGGGGCAGAAATGTGGTCTAGTCAAAACACCTTTGGTGCAATTTTCCACACATGAGAGGGGTATCGCTACTGCGGGGTTCACCCTGAGGAGAGAGGATGTGGAGAAAAGAGAGCCTGCAAAATTAAAAAAGATAATGTTTAGGGATACAAATGCATAAAATCAAACTATAGAAAGAAAAGTAAGGGGCTGATAAATGCATCTACTACTTCATTTGGAAAAATAAGAAAGAAAAAAAGAATATATAGTATTCAAAGAGGAGTATTGGCATCATCACTAGGGAATGCTGAAATGGGATGATTTTTCTCTTGTACTCCTCAGAGAGCACAGGGAATTGGTGGCCTGTATGTTTGAGAACATCCAGGGTTGGATGTGTGGACAGGTGACTGGCAGGGGGAAGGAAAATTATGGCAAGGATGGGGCTCTGCAGGCTGATGCTAAGAAAGCTCAAAAACCCAAGAAAACAGTATTTTCATTATAGGCTGATTGTCAGCATATAATCTGTCCCTCAAGCAAAAGTCAGTGAAGTGTATTTATGTGTTAGCAAAGGCTATATTGAAGTGAGGATTGGGAACTGATGACAAAAGTTGAATGTTAAGTATTTTTTTTAAAAAGTTGAATATTAAGTATCTTTTGCAGCTTTTTCATAAAAATGTTTTAATGATTGAAAAAGCACTGTAAATCGTGTTATATGTGCATGACCAATTTTCTCAGCACATTTTTATTTTTAGCTAAGGAGGAAAAGAACTTTGACTAAATGGATATTTTTACTGACTGCTAGCATTCATGCTAAGCTTGCAGCCTCAAAGCCAATGAAAAGAAACTGGGCAACAGCCTGTTTACCATTTAATGGCTGGTTTAGTGAAATCTCCATCTAGAATATTTCTAAGGTCTTTTATCATTCTGAGCCTCTGTATCTCCCTGTTGAACAGCACTTAGTAGGAAATGATCACTTTTACCCTAGTCTTGGCATAGGAGAAATGCTCCACCGAGATCAAGTTGAGAAGGATCACAATTGATTTTCTAAGGCCATCTGGAGAATCTGGGCTCTGAAATGACAAAAAGACATGTATGTGGGAGTTAAGATGTAAACTATTCTATGCTAGACCATGCTGTACATGACACTTGACACTGCAATGACAGCGATATGGCCCAGAGAGAGAGGTCAGAATATTACCCCTTCTAGATGACATCTTCAGACCATCAAACCTTAAGCATTTTATGATTGTTACCACACTGATCTGATTTTCAGGAGATATGTCTTCTAGTCTTGCCTCTGACTTTAACATACCATGTGTGTTTGGGCATGTTATTTTCAGGATGTCAGTTTCTCCAGTGATAACATGAGAGATTTGGACCAGGTGATGACTAAAGCCTTCTCAGAGGTCAGACATGCTAAGTTTCTTTGATTCCATCTGATTTCTTCTATCCTGATGGTACCTTTCTGAGATATGTTGGTGAAGGACCCATTCTTAAGACTATTGAATGAATAAAGAAAACAAAACAAAAGCAAAAAATATGGGCATATCAAAGCTGTGGCTTTCAAAAGTCCAAGAAAAAGAAGATAATACAGATGTGTCCCCTTCATGGATCACAGCCTTGTTGTGGTGAGGGGGCTTGTGTAACTCAATGAAGCTATGAGTCATACCATGTAGGGCCAAGAAGGATGGGTCACAGTGAAGAGTTCTAACAAATCGTGGTCCACTGGAGGAGGGGGTGGCAAACCATTCCAGTATCCTTGCCCTGAGGACCAATGAACAGCATGAAAAGGCAAAAATATATGACACCAGAAGATGAGCCCCCCCACCCCCCCCCGCCACCCAGGTCAGAAGGGGTCCAATATGCTACTGGGGAAGAGTGGAGAAATAGCTCCAAAAAGAATGAAGAGGTTGAGCCAAAGCAGAAATGACACTCAGTTGTGGATGTGTTGGTTGGTTAGAACTGGATATGGAACGACTGACTGGTTCAAAATGGGGAAAAGAGTATGACAAGGCTCCATACATGCAGAGTACATCATGGGAAATGCCAGGCTGGATGAACCAAAAACTGAAATCAAGCTTGCTGGGAAAAATATCAACTTCAGCTATGAAGATGATACCAGTCTAGTGGCAGAAAGTGAAGAGGAACTAGAGTCTCTTGATGAAGGTGAAAGAGGAGAGTGAAGAGCTGACTTGAACCTCAACGTTCAAAAAACTAAGATCATGGCATCCAGTCCTGTCACTTAATGGCAAATAGATGGAGAAACAATGGAAACAGTGACAGGCTTTATTTTCTTGGGCTCCAAAATCACTGCAGATGATGCCACAAAAATAAAAGACGCTTGCTTCTTGGAAGGAAAGCTATGACAAACCTGTTAAACATAAAAGCTATGACAAAGCTTTTAAAAAGCAGATACATCACTTTGCCGACAAAGGTGTGCATAGTCAAGCTATGGTTTTCCCAGTAGTCACATATGGATGTGAGAGTACCATAAAGAAGGCTGAGAGCTGAAAAAATGATACTTTCAAACTGTGGTACACTGCAGAAGACTCTTGAGAGTCCCCTGGACTGCAAGGAGATTCAACCAGTTAATCCTAAAGGAAATCAGTTCTGAATATTCATTGGAAGGACTGATGCTGAAGCTGAAGCTCCTATACTTTGGCCACCTGATGTGAAGAGCCAACTCATTGGAAAAGACCCTGATGCTGGGAAAGATTGAAGGCAGGAGGAGAAGAGGGAGACAGAGGATGAGGTGGTTGGATGGCATCACTGACTCAATGGACATGAGTTTGAGCAGACTCCAGGAGATAGTGGAGGACAGACGAGCCTGGCGTGCTGCAATCCATGAGGTCGCAAAGAGTTGGACACAACTTATTGACTGAACAACAGCAAAGTATGTATATATTTCTACTGTTGTCATGTTTTTCCAGTTTTGCCAATAAAACAGGACATTTTATAATGAAATCTGAAATAGTTGAATGAAAACATTGAGATGTTACAGCTTAAGAGTATTGATAGTAATAATTTTGTAGCTGTTAAAATTAAGCTGCAGAGCAAGAATTCTAGCATGGGATTTAAAAATATATATATCGAACTGTATTGTTCCTCTGCCCCCTTGTGGAAACATTCATGTACTACAGCAATGTGTCATGCATCCCTTGCAAAATAGCTCCCCTCAGCCTTGAAGAGGTTAAGGTTTTCTCTGTAAGAGACCAAAACTCATTCTATATTGTAGAATATTTTGTTATAATTTTTAATTTTATTACTCTATTTAAAGCAAATGTTTCTTCTGCACATCTTCCGACAGGATTCTTCAGGGACTTCTAAAATTTTTTTTTTTTTTCTGGAGAGACACAGTGTGAAAGATTGCTATAAAATCTAAAATATTTATAGTCCCCAACCCTGCCAGTGCTTATTTAGACTGTGTATAACTACAAATAAATAGTTGAAAAACTATTTATTGTCATGTTTTTGAGAGAATAAGTGTGTTCTGACTCTGAAATAAGTTAAACATAGAGAGATACAAAGAAAAATCACCAATATTTCCAACAAACCACTATGACTCTTTCAGTTCTTTTATTACAAGTTATTTTTTTTACCATTATTTACCGTTGTTCTACAAAATAGGCAGTTAGTAAACAGTTGCTGAATATATAGGAATATATATGCCTTTTCTCTTTACATTAAATACCTTTTGTAAATATAATTTCAACCTTTAAAAATGTTTATTCGATTTAGTGTGTAGTTAAACATGTCTCATTATGTTCTTATGGTACATGATAAATCTTCATAAAATAGCTTCCAGATAGTCTGTACTATTTTATATCCCTACTAGTAGGATGTAAAGATATACATCTCACTGAACCCTCACCAAAACTGAATATTATTGCTTATGTTTTTACTAAATTGAAGGATGGAGATGTATTTCATTTAAATTTCCATCCATTCAATCACCCATATATGTGTTTATATATACATACATACAGATGCATATGACATGCATACATGTATATATAATACATATGTAGAGAGAAAGATGATGTGATTGGAATTTTAGTTTTGTTTTTATTATACTCAGGTTTTAATTTTTTGTATAAGCAAACATCCATATTTTCATTTGTAATTTCTTCCATTGCTTTGAAGCTTTAAAAGTATCACCATCAGCAATTTGATAATTGCTTTTAATTTTTATGGCTTGATTTTTAGAAAAGGTCACTCTTACATAATATAAGCCATACTAGAAACTTCACATAAAACATTCCTTAGGTATACAGTAAAGATTCATTTAAATTTAAAATGTTTCAGGGAAAACCTAGTTTCTTCATAGGGTTAAGTATTACCATGCATATTTGAAAAACCAGGTTATTAAAAATGTGTATGTTTCTTACAAAATATAAAGGTGCATAGGCTAATCATTTGAAAGTTGTACAACCAGATTAGCATTTCTTGAACATAGCTAGTATTAGCTAGACTCTTCCTAAACTGGCACAAAATATGAAAGTACAAAAAGAACTTGGAACCTGTATCCATTCAATTTTGGTTACTAAGAAACCAAGTGAACCTCAAAAAACTTATAAGACTATTTCTTCATCTCTAGCTCTTTTAAAGTGTGTGAGAACGTAGATAAGGAATTGCAAATAAAATATTGCTCTTAAAGGAAATTTTTTGAGAAATTTCGAAATGATCAACTTGGTTGATAACTCTATAAATGCAGGGAAACATGACAGATTGCCTGTTTATATGGAATTCAGTGGTTTTTAGTTGAGGTGTGAGGCCCATTATTTCACAGATTTTTCACATTGAATCTTGTTTTAATTAGACTGGAAGATGGATTCTAATAGATAAATTAATGAAAAAGGAAAATGTGCCTTAGGTGTATTTTGCTGGGTATAGCTGAGATAAAAGAGGATTATAAAATTTGCTCAAGCAGAATGCAGTAAACACTAAGTGCTTATTGTGTGCCAGGTTCTGTGGTATATTTATATGTCAGCTTTTAATCCTCCTATAGCAACTGTGGCTCAGTGGTAAAGAATCTGCCTGTCAGTGCAGGAGATGCGGATTTGATCCTTGGGTTAGGAAGATCCCCTGGAGGAGGAAATGGCGGTCTACTTCACTAGTATTACCTGGAGAATACCTCGGACAGAGAAGCATGGTGAGCTACAGTCCATGGGGTCACAAAGAGTCAAGACACGACTGAGCATGCACCACACATAGCAACTGTATGAAATAGTTACTATTATTATCCATTTAACAACTGGGGAGAATGATGCTTACAATTGTTAATTAACATGTGCAAGTTCACACTGTTAATACAAGTCAAAAGCCAGTGTTCAAAGCAAGGAATCTGTGATGCTACCTTTAAGTTTTAAGCCTTTGTCATCTGTACTCTATTTCTGGGGGTAAACATCTGTGAGCAGATACAATTTGCTATAGGGGAGAGAAAGTTTTCAATAAAGGTCTTGAAGGTGGAATGTGAATAGATAAAAAGAAGAGAGGACAGTACTTTTTAAAGGGGGGAATAGTGAGAGCAAGCGCAGGGAGGTATGAATGAACACATAAGGGGAGTAAAAACAAGGAAAGAGGCAAAGAACTTTTTTTTTACATGTATGCCAAATATTTTACTGTTTTCAAAGCAATCTTGTCCTTTTGGTAAAATAATTTTAAAAACATACAAAGCACAAAAGAAAGTTAAAATCATCTATAACCCCACTTCTCAGAAATAAATAAACATGGATTTTAAGAGTATCATATTGCATGTAGAAGTTTATAATGTGTTTTTATTTTAATATTTCACTCATTTTATATTCCAACTGTATTAATCATATACTTGCTTTTGTTAGTAATCTAATCGGCATCCTATAGATATAAGCCTACCAGGCTCCTCTGTCCATGGAATTTTCCAGGCAAGAGTACTAAAGTGGGTTGCCATTTCCTTCTCCAGGGGATTTTCCTGACCCAAGGATCGAACCCAGGTCTCCTGCATTACAGGCAGACTCTTTACCATCTGAGCCACCAGGGAAGCCCAAAATATACAACAAATTTGGTTTATTTTTGTTTTTCCTTGCTATTTTAACAAATGATTAGTTACCCGTCATGGATTTTTGCCTTTTATCAACAGAGAAAGTTCCTGAAAGACTCAGTCACTAAAAATGTTTTCCTTTGCATATGGTATTGCATCTGGTATTCCTTTGTCAATTCTCCTACTTTAAAACTTTTGGATTAATTTTGTTTTAGGTAGATTCTTCTGTTGGCTTACTCTATTATTTTTCTTTTAATAGATAGGTCTCACTCATTTTCATACTGCCTTTTGTTATCTGGTTTTAAGATTGATAATTTGCATGGTTTTTTTTTTTGCAATTTCCTTTCTATTCTAATTCTTTTTGTTCTGTTGTTTTATCCTCCTCACTCTTATTCTGCAGGTTCTTCCCCACCTCAATACTAAATAACCAGTAATCCAAATAAAGTTCTTCATAAAATTTAACAACAATTGTCTTTAAGACAACCTTATGGCAACAAAATTTGGAGCATGTATTCAAGTCTATACAAAGCCCAAGGCAATAGATCTGTTTTCAGAAATTGTTTTATTTTTTCATAAAGCCCAAATCAATGCAATATTAATCAAATCAAATTAATTCATGGGAGCAGATTCCAAATCTGTGAAAAATTATTTTACTTATATAAAAATGGCAAAAATTATCACCTCCAATATTTTCCAAATGTAAAAATCAAAGTTATTTACAAGTTCCCCAGAGTTCATAAGTATGTAACTTAATTTGCAAAAAATTCTATAAGGATCTACACCCCACTTGTCAACTGGGGTGGGGAGGTCAAGAAATATGTTATCTCTCTGTATGACATTTTTATAATAATATCATAATGTACTGTGAAACTTAAAGATTGTGAAATAAGAGTACATAAGGTTATACCCAACCTGTTTGACAGAAGCTTTATAGTTTTCAGTGACTGGGTCATGGAAAAATACAACAATAATTTTTCACGAGAAAAACAGAATTCTCAAAGCATCTGGGAGTAGGCATTAATTAGGCTGGGTTCTGATCCTCTGATTTTCTCCAGGAAGCAGCATGATATTATTAACAGCCATGCATTTAACCATCATGTGCCCAGCAAGAAGTACAGGCAGAGTGAGGTAATACTTCCAGCTCCAGGATGGAAAGAAACTGACATCTTCAAATGCCCTCCTTAGAATCATCATAGTATTTACTAGAAGTGATTATGTAACTGAATCCTAGGACAGTTGACTCCTTAACTCATTTTTTTTGTTTGATTTTTTGACTCAAATCTTCTACATATAGAATGTGTTAGTTTAACCAAAGGAAAATGTGTCCATTCTCTTCTCCATAGCATTGAATTATTATTTTTATTACTTAGATATTAAAGCCACAAACATTTGAGTGTAATTTTTAAATGAAGTTATAATATATTTATTTACATTATATAAATATATAATATATAAATTAATAATATATTATTATATATTATATTAATACATTAATATTAATATATTAATATTTATATTAATAAATATATACTATATAAATATATATATAATTCCCTCAGGTGTATACAGAAAAGGCAGTATTTTATGTGGTACAGTTTTTGCTTTTTTTTTTTTTTTAGTCAATATAGAAAGCATTTAATTACAAAGCAATTGAGAATTTTCCAAAGCTAGGATGATCTCTGACAGTGAAAGCAGAACAATACAAATCCTTTGAAAGATGTGTTTAAGAATGCAACCTGACAAGTCCTTGTACTCCTTTCTTACTGTTCTATTTCCCGAGAAGGGAAAGTTGCTAAGACATAATTCACTGCGTTCTCCGGAAAACATTTCAAGCACTCTACATGGGCTCTATCATCATTAGCCCCAATATGCTTATGCAGACTAAGTATATACCAATGCGAACCTCAGGGTTATTTGAATTGGCACTTTAACTTCAGGATTTGGCATGCTAAAGCATGTATTTTTTTTTTTCTGGGATCTTAGCCTTGTATTTAGGAGATTTTTGATATGGAAGCTGTTGGCAGGTCCTTTACCATCATGTTTCCTACAAAGTAACTTGGAAAATTAGCCACCATGAAATCTAGTTGATGGAAGGAAGTCCCTCCATTTTGTGGGAGGCCTTCTTGTGCCTCCTGGCCCTTGAAAGGTCCTGGGAGATCTCACCTGGCTCTATGCAACCAAAGCCATCAAAGGAGGTAGATGTACAGCTTGCTGAGTTGGAGACTTGTTTTTCCTTTTGCCTGAGAATAGTTTCACTTTTTCCCTGGTTGATAGACTGATATTGTTATTAAACATATTTATTTAACCTTGGGCTTCCCACGAGGTGCAATGGTAAATAATCTGCCTGCCAGTGCAGGAGACTTCAGAGATGCAGGTTTGATCCCTGGGTCAGGGAGATCCCCTGGACGAGGGTATGGTAACCCACTCCAGTATTCTTGCCTGGAAAATCCCATGGACAAAGGAGCCTGGTGGGCTACAGTCCATGGGAATGCGGAGTTGGACACCAGTGAGGATGAGTACAAGTGATTTATTTAACCTTGGGTTCTGCAAGATTTTTCTGAAAAAGTCCACTTGGCAAATATTTTAGACCTTGTGGGCAACAGTCTGATCTGAGTCTGTCGTCGCCCCAGACAGTAAATGAATGGGTGTAGCTGTGTTCCAATAAATCTTTATTTACATAAACTGACAAAGTAGAAAATAACCATCAAGGGTGGAATTTAAAGCGTCTGTAATGTCTCCTTTTCCTAGTCTTCATTTTCATCAGGTTGAGATCAAGCCAAGAAAAATCTCAAAGCAAAGAGATAAACAAAATAGATTTTAAAAGGAATGAGAAAGGGAATCTGGGATATATAAATAGGCCACATTCATTGCTCTTTGCTGGAGTCCGTTTAGTCGTGTGACACTCTGTGATCCAAATACTGAATAACAAGTCCTTGTCTCTGATAACTCACCTTCATGAACACTGCTGAAACAATTTTGTCTGCATCTATCATCCTCCTTCTGGTTTGTGTATTTATGTTCCTACTAAAATACATGGTAACCAGGGGAATCATTCTCTGTTAAGGAGTATGTGTCATTTTTGTCTCCACAACATGACTATTACTTACTTTTCTGGCTTTTGTTCCAAATGCTAATATGCATTTGGACACATGACCATTGCCACATTAAAATAAGAGACAAACTAATGCTTTGTACATGTTTATTGCTTCTCTTTGTCTACAATTTCCTATCCACCACAGTACATAAATAATAAGGTATATTTCAGAAGGGTCCTTTCGCTATCATTTAATATTCCCCCTTTAATGGCTCATAAATTTGATTGCCATTTGCTTTGTTCTTTGATTTTATAAAGCAGTGTTCTCATTTTCAAAACGTTTTGAATGATTTAAAAATTGTTTCAAAGGTGTAACATTTTTTCAAATGACATCTACAAAACTTTGGGTTGATTTTATAACTTTACTAGTTTTGTCTCTTGCCTTGATCAACTTCCATATTTTGATTATTTACCGAGGCTAAGCCACTATATTAAGCAGTGTACCAAACTAATATCTGTCATCCAATTGAAACAAGTAGATAGAAATTTGATACAAATATCAAAGGTATGTTTTTAATTTACCAACAAAATCAGTTAGACATAGGATATAGTCAACAACTACCTGCATTCCATGCTATGTTCTCTGCTTTACCTTGCAAATGCAGATTTAGATTTAATGTTCTCAATAGCACATATACTTATATATTCTGATAAAAACATCATCCAAACTGGTTATTTGTCTAGTGAAAATATGAATACAAGCTGCTTTGGTACAGCATGAAACATTCAAAATCCAGTATTTCCTTTGCCCAGGACTGTGCCTATGTGGAAAATTATTTATGTAGTTGAGATTACAGAGACTACATAATTTTATACACTTGATTGGTTTTAACACTATGAAATTATTAATTCCCATCTAATTGTAAAATAATTTTGAATTCATCTTCTTGATAACTGCTTGATATCTCAATGATAAATGAGATACCATTCCCCTTTTTTCAAAGTTTGGATATGTCTGTTCTTTAAAGACAATGTTTTTAGAGTAGTTTTAGGTTCACAGAAAAATTGAGAGGAAGGTATTCCATGTATACCCCTAGGTATACATAAAAGGAAGAGATTCCGTGTATACCCCAGCCCTCACACAAGCATAGCCTCCCCCATTATCAATATCCCCCACCAGAATGGTACATTTGATGAACCTGCATTGATGCATCATTACCAACAAAAATCTATAATTTACATTACAGTACACTCTTGATATTGTACATTCTGTGGGTTTGGACAAGTGCATGATGACAGGTATTCATTATTACAGTATCATATATAGAGTATTTTCACTGCTTTAAAAATTCTCTGTGCTCTACCTGGCAATCATTGATTTTTCTATTGTCTCCATAGTTTTACCTTGGCCAGAATGTCTTATAGTTGAAATCATATAGTATTGTGTATCTATTTTTCACTGTGTAAATTCTGATACATTAAAATATCTAACCATATCAAGATTTTTCCATGTTCAGCATTATTTTTTTAGGCTACATTCATATTCATACTGTATGGAAGAGATATCATTAGTTATTTCATTTCAAAAATTGACTATTTTAGTAGGTAGAAAGTAGAGCAATATATTGTTACTTTGATGAGAAAAATGTGACTTTATATTTAGCATTTTTACTTCCTTGATTTCTACTAATGTTGAACATTTTTCTTCAAAATAATTAACAATTTGATCTTTGTAATTTGTGAATTATTTGTTATATCCATTGCTCAATTTTATATAAAGGATTTTAACATTTTCCTTAAACTTTTATGTTGAGTTTTTAAAATAAGTTGCCATCTTTATTACATTTATAAATGTATTCTTTGTCTTTTAGCTTTCCTATATTTTGAAATTCAAAAATTTTGTGATTTATTGAAGTCATCTATATCAACATTATTTAGTGATTTTCTTCTGCTTTGAAACTTAAGAAGGTCCCCTTCCCATACCTGAAAAATTACTGATCTCTGTATTCCTCTAGGATTTTATTAATTTTATATTTATTTCTCTAATCCAGCTGGAATTCATTTTGCTACATTAAATAAGATGAGTATATAAATTTATTTTTCTATTAGCTAAACAATAGCACCAACACCATTTATCTCTTCCCCAGTGCATTATGATGTTCTTCGTCATATATTGAATCTTACATATGACAAGATTATTTTTTAATTATCTGGTAGATTTGTTGTTCAGTGGCTAAGTCATGTCTGATCCTTTACAACCCCATGGACTGCAGCACCCCAGGCTTCCCTGTCCTTCTCTCTCTCCTGGAGCTTGCTCAAACTCTTGTCCATCAGGTCGGTGATGCCATCCAACCATCTCATCCTCTGTTGTCCCCTTCTCCCCCTGCCTTCAATCTTTCCTAGTATCAGGGTCTTTTCCAGTGAGTCCGTTCTTCGCATCAGGTGGCCAAAGTATTGGAGTTTCAGCTTCAGCATCAGTCCTTCCAATTAATATTCAATACTGATTTCCTTTAGGATTGACTGGTTTGATCTCCTTGGAGTCCAAGGGACTCTCAAGAGTGTTCTCCAGCACCACAGTTCAAAAGCATCAGCTTTCTTTAAGGTCCAACTCACATCCATACATGACTACTGGAAAAACTATGGCCTTGACTAGATGGGCCTTTGTTGGCAAAGTAATGTCTCTGCTTTTTAATATGCTGTCTAGGTTGGCCATAGCTTTTCTTCCAAGGAGGGAGCGTCTTTTAATTTTGTGGCTTCACCCACCATCTCCAGTGATTTTGGAGCCCAAGAAAATGAAATCTGACACTGTTTCCATTGTTTCCCCATCTATTTTCCTTGAAGTTATGGGACCAGTTGCCATGATCTTTGTTTTTTGAATGTTGAGTTTTAAGTCAGCTCTTTCACTCCCCTCTTTCACCTTCATCAAGAGGCTCTTTAGATCCTCTTCACTTTCTGCTATTAAAGTGGTCTCTACATGCAGCATCAATATATGTGTCCCCTGATTTTCATTAGTTCATTTTATTCCACTTTGCTTTTACGAAAGATTTTCACTAGTATTAGTTTTCACTAACTAAAAGAAATTCTAAGAGGATTTTTGCTTCTAAGAAAAAAGGTGAAAAGTGAAAATAGTGCTCAGTGTTTATTTTGTAGGAAGCTGTTATAGAGGCAATAGACACTCTTAGCTTCACCAAGTTCCTTCCTGGGAACCACACTCAGCATCAAGTCACCATAGCTTTGAACTGTGTCAGTGAGCATCTGTGTTCTATCTCCATTCATTTTGTGCATCCTTTAGCAAGATGTGACCTAAGGTAATTGCTTCTGTGCTTTATGACATTTTCACTTTTGAAAGGTTTCCTAGGAACACTCTATTTTTGGACAGTGAGGGAAACACTGTATTTTCTATTACATACTTGCACTACTGTAAGTCCATATGTTAAGTCACATATATTAATTTGTGTCTTGAAACCAAGTGAAAAATATACCTTCTAATTTTTTAATCTCACCCAAGACATTTTTTTGCATGCTACAAGGTACTTATTGTATAATTTCTATTATTTTGGCTTTGTAAACAGATTTTTATTTCCCTTATATCTAGTTTCTCCCTCAGGATTATTCTTTCTTCAAACATTTATTTGATATTCATTTCTGTATAAATGAAGGCTGATCCTGGTGGCTCAGATGGTAAAGAATGTGCCTATAGTGCAGGAAACTAGGGTTCAATTCCTGGATCAGGAAGACCCCCTTCGAGAAGCGAATGACAACCCACTCTAGTGTTCTTGCCAGGAGAATCTTGTGGACAGAGGAGCCTGGCAAGCTACAGTCCATGGGGTCACAAAGAGTCAGGCATGACTGAGGGACTAACACGTTCAACACTTTCCATATAAATGTGTATCATTTTGTAAATTTCCTGAAAATCCAACTTGTACTATAATTGTAGTTTCACTCAATTTATATTTATTTTTGTTTGACATCTTTAGATGGTCTGTATAACTTATGTCATCTTTATGTCCTTTGGTAAGATTTTTTAAATTACTTTTAAAAATGGTTAATGTTACTTAATCCTGGACACTGTATATGTGTATTTGCAGGTATAGGTGACTATATAATTTTATCATACAAATAATTTCATTATTTTTATTATTAGCTGCACCACGTAGCTTGCAGAGGTGCAAGCTTAGTTCCCTGACCAGGGATTGAACCCAGGCCTTTGGCAGTGAGAGCAGGGAGTGCTAACCACTGAATTGTCAGGGACTTCTCAAAACATTTTCATTACTGAGAGTGAAAGGGGACACTGTTAATTATAACACTGGACTGCAGGGATAAACGGGACTCTCCTAGGGAATCCAGGCCCATTGTTAACTCTGAGAATCTAGAAAGCTTTTCACATTGGAGAATGCAGATGCAGACAATTCTTGCAGTAACTTTTTCTGTGAAGGAGAGGAATAAGAGTGGTAGATGTAGGGCAACACAGGATCAAATAATGTCATTTATTTTTAATTGAATCTGTTTAAATGTCAGTAGGGAGACCTCAGTTAAAATAGAGATGGTCAAATGATATAACAAGGTTGAATAGTTAACAAAGAGATCTCTGTGAAAAACTCACAAGGGTAGGATTCTGACCAGAGGAGGAGGAGTAAGAATTGTGCTTAGAAGGAAAAAGGGAAGGAGAACTTCATATGTAAATGAATTTGCAGGTAGAGGCTAGGTGTGTGTGTGTGCTCAGTTGCTCAGACTCTTTGCGACCCTATGGACTCTAGCCTTCCAGGCTTCTATGTTCATGGGATTTCCCAGGCAAGAATACTGGAGTGGGTTGCCATTTCCTTCTCCAGGGAATCTTCCAGACCCAGGGTTCAACTCATGTCTCCTTTGTCTCCTGCATTGCAGCCAAATTCTTTAATACTGAACCACCAGGGAAGCCCCAGTTTATTGCTTCTGAAGCATTAAAAGAAAAGGATCAGATATCAGATATATTTTAAGGCTTTAAAAATATGCAAAGTTGATATTTGGAGTTGAAAGGAGAAAGTGTTATTACAGAGTAGATTTTCCTGTGCAACTGAAAATAACAACAAGGATACCGACACCCAAGACTGAAAGAAAAGTATTTGGCCATAAAAAGCCTTCAACAGAATCCCAGCTATAAATCAAAGCGCAGATTTTTCCAGGGTCTCGGCAAACACATAAAGGCTGTTTATAACTATTTTTATCCAAAATACTGAATCATACTAATGGAAATGTCATATTAAGATGTGTTAGCTATTAGAATTTACACTGTGGCCTTACGAATTTCAAGCCAAAGATGAAGATGCTTTGAGTTGCTCTCCCTGCTAAGGATGCTGAATCATACAGTACAACAAATCTTGAACCTGAAACTTAGTAACCAATATTATCTTAAGTCACTTCAGAATTCTATACCTTCTTTTGTTGATTATTAAATGGGAACAATAATGATTCTTCTCTAGGGATTTTGTAACATAAATAATAAGATGCATATGCAACAGTTTTATAAAGTACTATGCATCTGTAAATTTTCAGTGCTCTGATAAATAGTACTTAGACTTTCTTTACTATATATGGTTGTAAACTTTCAAATTTGGAAAAGACTTTTCCAAGGACTAGCTTTGCTAACTTTCCCCAGCTGGGCACCAGACCTACTGACTTGTTTTCATCTACTTTAATTTTTGCTATCTATTAAAGATTGTTACCATTCTGGAACAAAACTTGGATACTTTTATTCATTCCATGCAAATTTATTGCTCACCTATCCTGAGAAAAAATGTGCTATGTGCTAAAATTTCAAAGGTGAACATAATAAAATACTTGTTTTAAAAAAGCCAGGGTTATAGTCATTGAGATAAAATCATAAACAATTGTAATACATTGTGTTCAGGGAAATGAAAGTAAGTCACACTGTTGCTGTGGGAAAACAGATGCCTAAAACACTCAACCTAGGCTGGTTAGGGAAAGCTTCCTGGAGAAGGTAAGATCTGAAGTCATCATTCATTCATTCAGCAAATGTGCATCGATACTCTACAGTTATAAGCACTTAAGATATATGGTGAGCAAATGTGGGATTGCTCCAGCCATTAACCACTTATATTCTATCACAAGAGACAAACAATCCAATAGTCGCTCCAATAAATATAAAATTACCACCATGGTAATTGATGGAAAAGGAGAGATACCTAGCACTTGGAGAGCTCCTAAAGGCATATTTGTTCTAGTTTCAAGTTCGGTTGGGGGAACACTTCCCTCATAAAGTATTCATCTAAAGGATGAATAGGAGTTCATTGGTTTACGTTGGGCCATAGACTGATTCCTGGCAGAAGACATAGTCTACTTAGGAGGAAATGTAGTCATTGGAATCTTTGAGAAGAACCCAATAAATAGTAACCTTTTTCACTCTCTAGGTTTTGAGTAAGTTCAGGAGAAAAAAACAGTAGGAATAACTCAAAAGTGTCATTTATTAATGACAAAGTTGTTACTGGAGAATGTTGCATATGTGTGAGTCAAATTCACTTCCTGTTATTGAATACCAGAATTAGTCATATTTACTTGCCTAGTTAAAAAAGGTTATAGACAACTTATGGTCTCATGGAGGAGAAGTCTTTGGAGATGTTTACAACACATGCTAAGAAACAGAACAAGACTTGAAATGGTGCAGGGTGAGTGGAAAGACTATGTAGAAGGGAGAAGGTGAAGATAATATAAATGGGATGAATGATGAATCAAGGTTTTGGAGGAGGGAGGTGGACAGGGACTGGAATGGCATGAAACAAGTGAAGGGTCCAGGGCAAAGAGTTTAAGGACACACTCATTCTTGGTGTCATTCAAGTAAAGAGTTGGCATCTGAAAGTGAATGTTGCTTAAGTCTTGTGCCCTGGGCACCTCTCTTGCCTTATCCTATTCCTTGTCCTGCTGAAGGGCCTGATATTGAAAGCAGAGAGGAGTCATTGGTTCTGAAAAAAGAACAAAGGTATGACATCCTCTGAGACTGGAAGAACGATGACAGTCAGATTCACTTCTGATTATTGGAGATGTGTGCATATAATGGAATAGTGCACAGGAAGTTAAGAGAGAACAGGTTAGATAGTTTCATGTTTCTTGATGATGAACTAGGAAAAAAATTCAACAGCTTAAAATAAGTATGAAGTGTGAGAGTTGTGAATATTTAGAGAATGCTGGCAAAAGAGGGGTACTCACAGGCAGGCCTTTGTTAAGGCTGAAAATTAGTATCATTGGTTATCTCCACTTGTGTACAGCTGCCTGTGTTCATGAGTGGTTGAGGCATGCTATAGCACCAGTGCAGGATAGATGTGTTACAGAGTATGACGATGGATAAGAGTTAAAATGAAAGCAGACTTAGGAATATATCTACCTAAAGAAACAAAATACCTATATATAGAAAACTATAAAACACTGGTGAAAGAAATCAAAGAAGACATAAATAGATGGAGAAATATGTAGTGTTCATGGATGGGGAGAATCAATATAGTGAAAATGAGTATACTAGCCAGAGCAATCTATAGATTCAATGCAATTCCCATCAAGCTACTGATGGTATTTTTCAGAGGACTAGAACAAATAATTTCACAATTTGTATGGAAATACAAAAAAACCTCAAATAGCCAAAGCAATCTTGAGAAAGAAGAGTGGAACTGGAGGAATCAACCTGCCTGGTTGATTCCTGGTTGATTCAGGCTCTACTACAAAGCCACAGTCATCAAGACAGTATGGTACTGGCACAAAGACAGAAATATAGAGCAATGGAACAAAATAGAAAGCCCACAGATAAATCCATGCACCTATGGACACCTTATCTTTGGCAAAGGAGGCAAGAATATACAATGGAAAAAAGACAATCTCTTTAACAAGTGGTGCTAGGAAAACTGGTCAACCACTTGTAAAAGAATGAAATTAGAACACTTTCTAACATCATACACAAACGTAAATTCAAAATGGATTAAAGATCTAAACGTAAGACCAGAAACTATTAAACTCCTAGAGGAAAATACATACTCTCTGACATATATCACAGCAGGATCCTCTATGACCCACCTCCAAGAATATTGGAAATAAAAGCAAAAATAAACAAATGGGATCTAATTAAAATTAAAAGTTTCTGCACAACAAAGGAAGCTATAAGCAAGGTGAAAAGACAGCCTTCAGAATGGGAGAAAATAATAGCAAACAAAGCAACAGACAAAAGATTAATCTCAAAAATATACAAGCAACTCTTGCAGCTCAAGTCCAGAAAAATAAATGACCCAATCAAAAAAAGGGGCAAAGAACTAAACAGACATTTCTCCAAAAAAGACATACAGATGGCTAACACACACATGAAAAGATGCTCAACGTCACTCATTATCAGAGAAATGCAAATCAAAACCACAATAAGGTACCACTTCATGCCAGTCAGAATGGCTGCTATCCAAAAGTCTACAAGCAGTAAATGCTGGAGAGGGTGTGGAGAAAAGGGAACCCTCTTACACTGTTGGTGGGAATGCAAACTAGTACAGCCACTATAGAGAACAGTGTGGAGATTCCCTAAAAACCTGGAAATAGAACTGCCATATGACCCAGCAATCCCACTGTTGGGCATACACACCAAGGAAACCAGAATTGAAAGAGACATGTGTACCCCAATGTTCATCACAGCACTGTTTATAATAACCAGGACATGGAAGCAACCTAGATGTCCATCAACAGATGAATGGATAAGAAAGCCGTGGTACATATACACAATGGAATATTACTCAGCCTTTAAAAAGAATACATATGTATCAGTTCTAATGAGGTGGATGAAACTGGAGCCTATTATACAGAGCTAACGCATATATATGGAATTTAGAAAGATGGTAACGATAACCCTGTATGTGAGACAGCAAAAGAGACACAGATGTATTGAACAGTCTCTTGGACTCTGTGGGAGAGGGTGAAGGCAGGATGATATGGGAGAATGGCATTGAAACATGTAAGTTATCATATGTGAAATGAATCACCAGTCCAGGTTCGGTGTATGAGACAGGGTGCTCAGGGCTGGTGCACTGGGATGACCCAGAGGGATGGGATGAGGAGGAAGGTGGGAGGGAGGTTCAGGATGGGGACCACATGTACACCCATGGTGGATTCAAGTCAATGTATGGCAAAACCAATACAATATTGTAAAGTAAAATGTAAATAGATACATTAAAAAAAAAAAAACTGAAAAAATATAAAATGAAAGCAGAATCCAGGTGGTAAACATTGGGTGCCAGGTATATTGTAGAAACAAGAGAGGCCAGTATGGTGATAATTGACTGTGGAGAAATGGTAAAATCAAGGGAGACAGTAGGGGTTTCAGTGAAGCTGAAGAAGAGAGATGGCTGGAGTTGGGTTGGGTGTATAAGAACTGTGAAGAATCTTAGTGTGTGGTTTTGTTTTTTTTTTTTTTTGTTTTTTGTTTTTTGGTATTCTTTTCAACAGATGAGTCTGTTTCAGTGTTTCTGAGTGAAGTCATAGATACAGATGGCTGTGGATATATAGCAGTGAAGGTCAATAAAAGATAAAGGAACTGAGAAGCTCAGTGGCTGCATGGTAAGTCCACACAAGCCTTGAATTGCCCTAAAGTGATGGATGGATTAGGTGGCACGTATTGTAATCCTGATTCCAAAATGACTGGTGAATATTAGTGAGTGCCTCAGGAGGAAGCCTATAGATGACAGTAATGAGTGGGGTTAGAGTATGATTCATTGAGGTGGCATGAATTTCAAATAAGAAAAGCCTTTTAAAAATGTGAGTATAAAAATATGTGGAATGTTGGATAATAATTTGGCTGTGATTAATAAAGCTTCAGGGGAATGATGTCCTCCAAGGAAAGTCAGGTTCCAGTTGACTTCAGTGAAGAATTTGAGTATGTAGGGGATGTAGGAATATACCACTGAATGAAACTCATGGAGGGCTTGGTGGAAAAAAAAAAAATTGAGGAGGGAGAGAAGAGTAATAGGGATGCATATGGACTCTCTGTTATCTCAATGGCCTGGCTCAAACCCTAGCTCCACCAGTTGAAAGCCCTGTAATTGTAAACAAGTTATTGACTTGAGTTCCTTGTTTGTAAAATGAAGTTATAATATATGCTGCTAATAGGTTTATTGCAAAGAGTAAGTAAAGTATGTTTACTGCTTAGCACATAGTAAGTGATAAATAAAAATTAGTATTATAAGGATCAGTAAGGAGCTGGCCGAAGATAAATAAAGTCATGAGGCCTAGTGGCATTAACTGACTTTAGTTCTAAGGTTTAAAAGTCTGGGGATGTATGCATTGTGGTCTAGTATGAGATACTCAGGCCAGCACTTTGCAGCATGATGATTGGCCATCAGTGGATATGCCAGAGCTACCAATCTGGTTCACTGGCTTTTCTCCTACTGGTCATATCTAGGTGAAGAGTTGTGGACTCTGAAAAAAAAATTAATTGCCACTTAAAATATGTTTTATTTATTTCCTGGGAAGTCTCACTTTAGATTGAATCAAACAGAATAGAAAAGTCTTCCTCCAGTGTCACATTTGAGCTGTATGACCTAAACCTCTAAACTCTTAGCCTTATTCTGCTATCTCCCTCCTCTATTTTTAAATATGTTTTATTTATTTTTTAATTATGAAATACAACAAAGATGGAAAAAACTATAGAGTGGAATATTAGTAGTTAATACTCCTGTGTTGACTTTGTGTTAGGCACTGTTTTATGTGCTTTGCATGTAACAACTCATTTAATGTATAAAACAGTGCTATGAGATAGGTTGTTACTATTATTCCTATTTTATAGATACAAAAATCTCAGAGAGATAAATATGTAAATAAACATGCAATTTATCCAGGATCACACAGCTGGTAGGTAGTCTTTCTCTTGACTACTTACACTATACTGCTTTTCATGTGTTATCTTTAACAAATCTTTAGTATTTTACAATTTGCTTCAGATATTTTTTTATGGAAAAAAAATTACAGAATATAGCTCAAGTTCTCACATTTCCTCCTCTTTTGTCTGCCCAAAGGTAACCACTATCTTGAATTCAATGTTTATTAATTCTATGAATGTTTCTACAAGTTTATATAGGTATACATATATATATATATGCACAAAGAATGCATAGAATTATTTTACAGACTTTTTATTGTTTTTTACTCTTAATATGACATTTTTAGATGTAGCCTTATTGATATATAGAGTTGGAGGTTGTTAATTTTTAGATTACTCCAGAGAACATATATGGTACCTATTTTTCTGTTTATGACCCTGCTGTAGATTGTGTTGTTGCCTCAAGTTCTTTACCCTTGCCTCCATCCACAGTCTTTTCAATGTGACTTTTCAGTTGCTTTCATGCGAGGTCAAATATATTTTCACACTCAGTTCATGTTAGGTTTGGCCATGACTTCCTTTGACTAAAGGAATGTTAGCAGGCATAACACAAGAGGAGTCTTGAAATGTGTTTCTATGTTCGTATCTGCCCTCTTGCACTTCTGCCATCAGAAAAAAAAGCCCCAGCTAGTCTGCTTGTTCAAAAATAGGCACACAGAGCAAATCTAAACCAAAGTTGTGGCCTGAAACCAAGACCAGATCAGGCTAGCTGAGATCACTAGAGCCACCTTAGGTAACCTACAGACATGTGAGCAATAATCAATGAGAGTTGTTTTAAACCACTAATTTGGGGGTGGGTGGCAAAGAGTCAGACACGACTGAGCGACTGAACTGAACTGAACTGAACTGAGAGTTAACTGAGATGAACTTTTGTATATTTACAATATTTTACTGCTAAAACAGTTCTCCTATAAATAATGAGCAGGTTTCTCTGAGTATATAGAAGTTGAATTGCTGGATTACAGAGTGTGCACATTCTCACCTTTACTAGGCACAGTGCTGGTTTTCTCTGCAAATGAACTGTTTTCTTGTTTGTTTCTCCACCCCCTCAAGAACAATGAGTAGCTCTCAAGCTTTATTTATTTACTGTTCTGACAGGTATGCAATATTTCATTTGACTTTACATTTTCATTATTACTTATGAGGCTTAACATATATTTTATATTTATTGACCATTTGAGTTTCACCACGTGTGTGTCCTCTATTCCTGTCCTTTGCCCATTTTTTTTGTATTTTACAAGATTTTTAAATTTTTTTCTTTTTCATATACATCTACTCTTATTTCACTTATCCCATTCTCAGTAATTTCTTTTTTTTACTGGATGTAATTGCTTTGTCTTTTTTGTCACCATAAAAACACTTGCTTTAAAGTCCTTCCCTAAATCAGGGATCAGCAAACTTTTTCTGTAAAAGACCAGATAGTAAATATTATAGGATTTGTGGAATAGACTGTTACAAGTACTGTACCCTGCCATAGTAATTCAAGAGGATCCAGAGATCTTACATACATTAATGGGCATGGCTGTGTTCCAATAAACTTTATTTACAGTAACAGGCATATAAATGTAGCATGAGGGCCACTAGAGTGACTGTGCTCTACAGCTAATTTCATCTGGAGTAAATTCAAGTTCAAATGGTTGATGTTATTGATTAGTCTTATCTGTATATGTCTTAAGTATTTCTGACTTTGGTTTCTCTTTAAGGGGAATGACATCCGGTCCCATCACTTCATGGCAAATAGATGGGGAAACAGTGGCTGACTTTATTTTTGGGGGCTCCAAAATCACTGCAGATGGTGATTGCAGCCATGAAATTAAAAGATGCTTACTCCTTGGAAGGAAAGTTATGACCAATTTAGACAGCATATGAAAAAGCAGAGACATTACTTTGACAACAAAGGTCCATCTAGTCAAGGCTATGGTTTTCCCAGTGGCCATGTATGGATGTGAGTTTGACTATAAAGAAAGCTGAGCACCGAAAAATTGATGCTTTCGAACTGTGGTGTTGGAGAAGACTCTTGAGAGTCCCTTGGACTGCAAGGAGATCCAACCAGTCCATACTAAAGGAGATCAAGCCTTGGGTGTTCATTGGAAGGACTGATGTTGAAGCTGAAACTCCAATACTTTGGCCACCTGATGCGAAGAGCTGACTCATTTGAAAAGACCCTGATGCTGGGAAACATTGAGGGCAGGAGGAGAAGGGGACGACAGAGGATGAGATGGTTGAATGGCATCACTGACTCAATGGACATGGGTTTGGGTGGATTCCGGGAGTTGGTGATGGACAGGGAGGCCTGGCGTACTGAGGTTCAGGAGGTCACAAAGAGTCAGACACGACTGAGCGACTGAACTGAACTGAACATTTTCCCTCCAACAGTTATCTCCACCCAGTCACAGAGGCCTCTGCTTCAGTCCAAAGTCAGGTGATTTCTGTGATATCTCACCCTAAAAACAAAGGTGGGACCCCTTTCCTCTAGACTGTTTATGTTATGCATAATTCTACCATTGAATACATTGTACTCTTTGTTTGTGGCAGGAGAAGAGGTCAGGGGAGGAATTAAACATATTTTTTTTTCCCCTAGAATGCTTTTAGTTTCTTGGAAACAGAGTTTGTGTATTATTTCTGTGAGCCTAGTGACTAGCAAAATATTTGCTGAACCTCTCAGAGTGTTTTTCATTGAGTTTTAGAGGAATGCAAATTTAAAGAAAACAAAAAACTTGAGTCAAAATATTTGATCTGAAAAGTTATCTCACCTTCTAACATTACACATTGTTAACTGTGAAGCAGAGAACCTTAGAAGATATTTGTAGTTTCTTACTTTCTTACTACTTGATTAACAAGAATAGACCTAAAATGAGTTTTTACACTAATGAGTATTCTGACAGACTCATTTAAATAAAGTTAATAGGAACAAGATTCTTCCTTTGGTATAATAACAGTTATTAGAATTAATAATTGTATATACATTTTATCTAAACATAATTGGAATCCATTTACTTGAGAACTCTTGTACTCTGGAAAAATATTAAAGTGAGTGAAAAGTTAGAAGTCTCAGAAGAGTTTCAAATGAAGTGATTAGCAATGAGGATATAATTAAGAGGCTGTTAAAGGGAATATTTCAAAGAAATGCCTTTCAGATGAACGTTTTATTGTATAGTAGTAAATTTTATTTTCTAACCTAAAAAAAAATTGAAGGCTTGCTTATATGCAGTTGATTGTCAATTTACTCCTTAGGTCTAATTGCTCATAATCTGTATTCTTTCTTTGCTTAATGCCAATATTATGGAGTGGATCTTGCCTACTTTTAAGTGGTTTTCACATCATAATTTCTCTTTTATATTTTGTTAAAGATAATCCACTTCTCTTTCTCTGTTATTATAAATTAAAGGCTGCACTATTATTTTATACCAATGTGATCACAAGTTGAAGAGTTTATGTAAAATTTAAGACACCATTTGATACATTTGATAGAGTGTTAAATTAGCACCATACTGGAGTTATTTCTCTTTTCAGTTGCACCTGTCCTATATTTATTTTACTCAACACGTATAAGTTAGGCATGTGATCTATATATATATCTCTGACCAAAGGGTAAAATGTAGAGTTATCAATTTGCATTCTCACCCTTGAATAAATCCCATTATTTCAGAACAAAAAAATGTTATAGTAATTCTTGACTTTAGGGGGCAGTGTAAAATAAGAAATGATAAGGCCTTACCTAGTTGCAGTTTAATGTAATTATCAAAGCCAGAAGGAAATGAAGCCAACCAAGATTTCACCATGTAAGTTATATCATTCTGAGGTGTCTCTTTAGGTGTAGGAGCCAGAGTATCCATTGAATCCTCATGTGGAGGCTAATTACTGCTTTCCTGTCTTGTGTCAGTGTTCTCATTTACAGTCCTTTTATGATTTTAACTCAGACAATGTGGTTCCTCTAAGTGACTTGTGAAAAAATTCTCTATATATCAATGAACCTTTCCTATGTGTGTATACATGTACATGTGAACAGGCAGGCACCATAGATAGCCAGAGAGATATGCTGTTAGCATACCATTATGGCTATATACTTAAGCAGGTGATATACTGAAATGGTGGTAACAAAAACTATTTATTGATTGTTACTCAATGACAGGCACCATGCTAAGAGCTTATATTAAATCTCATTTAACCTTGTAACAGAATCTCATTTTTGCAGGTAAGGAAATTGAATCTCGGTAGTTTGCACAATGACTGCCAGTTAGCAAATGACTAATGAGAATTCAAATGCACATGTTCTTTTCATTACGGTAACCTATATGCCTATACCATATATGACATATATTTTGTGTGAGAAGTAATAAGTACCAGTTGAAAATAGATTTTATGGTCCCATTCTATGTGTCTGTTTTAGTGCCATGACAGTTAATTTAAAAGATGCTCAGTTTTTCTTTGAGAATAACAATTTTACCACTTCGATATCTTCTTTTTCTTGCAAAAAAATCACATCTGCAGACTAATGTATTTTAAGAGGCTACCTTGCTCAACTCCTAAAGCAGTTCTGGCTCCCCAGCATGGGTTCTGGTTGTGCAGGCTTAGTTGAATCATCATATAGAAAGACATGTAAAGAACATTTCTGGCTAAAGAACCAAGGAATTAGTATTTGGCCTTCATTTTTCTATGATCAGTTCATCCTGCCTTATCTACTTCACAGAGGAGTGCTAGGGACATCTGAGAAGATAAACATTTGCAGTTATTTTTATTTTAAAAAAAAACAGACAAATTTAGCTCCACCTTCATTTATGCCTTTACATTACCAAAGATCACCTACAATGATAATTTTAGTAGAATGGATTGAATTAAGAATTAAGATTAATAACTGGTGATTGCAAATCCCTGAAGATCATGGGGGTTGTAAGGTAACCATTGTTTATAAATATTGTAAATTGTTTTTCAGTGCTTAGAATGATAGATTGTTAGATCTGATGTAGATCATAAAGTTTACTTACTCTAACTCCCTCCTTTCTCAGATGTGAAAATTTATCCATAAAGAAGCTTTAAATTGCTGATATGTGTGCAATGTGTAGCATACATGCATAAGAGTAAACATCATTATAGCACCATTTCATAAGAGACACTCCTTACATGACTTTGATGATCCTGCCCCCAAACCTGAATTAGAATCACTAGTTACATATTGTGTGCTCAGTCACTCAGTCATGTCCAACTCTTTGGGGCCCCATGGACTGTAGCCCACCAGGCTCCTCTGTCCATGGAATTTTCCAGGCAGGAATACTAGAGTGGGTTGCCAGGCCCTACGTCAGGGGATCTTCCTGACCCAGGGATTGAACCCGCATCTCCTGTGTCTCCTGCATTGGTAGGTGGATTCTTTACCACTAGCACCACCAGGGGAGCCCCAGTTACATATTACTCATCTAGACATATATGTAACAGGAAAATTTGAAGGGGATCTTTAACTTGTAATTTATAAAGCTAATAAAAATGATTGAGAATAAAGCAGTATTCAGGTATTAGTTTATAATTCCCATTCAACAGTACTGAAACCCCAAGGAAGATATGGCTCCCTTCTTTGCTCCTTAACTCTTTCTCAATTTCTTTATCCAGGTACTGCTTAGCATCCTTTTGAATGTCACACTTTCAGGTAATCTCACTGGTTATCCTGGAATGATCTCTTTCTTGTAGTAGGGCCTTAATTACTAATTACAGAGGAGTATTGGTCTCTTTAGCATCTGGAATTGTTTAAAGTTCAGATTTTTAAATAACAACTCTTCCTCAATTGATTCTAAAGAAGGCTGTTTTACTCTAAATTGGATCTGCAAGATAACTTCTCATTACCCAGGAAATGGCTCATCTCTGTATTTGTGTGAATCTGCAGATTTCTCCTTCTCTGAACTTTTCCTCTACTGCTAGTGAGTTCTCTCTGCTGAGACATTTGATTGGATGGTTATAGTCCTTTGATTTTTGTGAGTAGCCTGACATCTATAGTGGAATCTGATCTACAAAGTATTTTCCAGTGGAAAGAGGAATAGACACTGTAGGACTTAATGTACATGCAATTACATGTCCTCTCTGTAACAGACCTGAAATTTAGTTTTGTAACCATTTCATTTCTAGTTAGCCTAATAAACATTAGGATTTTGACCATTCACAATTGTTTATTTTTAATATCAACTGAATAAATAAAAGCATTCAGTAGGGAACTCCTCTGTCTTCTTACCACCTAATCATCCAGGCAACAGGGAATATTCACATATTCCCTATCTTCTGTCCAAGTATAATAAAAATACCATCATTTCTATTAAAGATCCTCTGTTCCACTTAAACCCTGTATCCCATCCCTTCCTGCATGTTCAAGAATAGTTTGACACCCAACCAATTCCTCTCTCTCCTGCATCATCAATTTCTCATTCTCTGTTGGATTGTTCTCAGCAGCAAACAAATATGCTCTGACATCTTCCATTTTAAAATTAAACTCTTCATCCCTTGCTTCTAAGTTCTGTCTTTCCTTAATATAAAAATTTGCATGTTTGTATTTTTCTCCATATTCATTATTATCTCTTTAGCTGCCACACATTTACCCTTGTGTTCCCACTACTCAAAGTCCTCAGCAACCTCCATGGTGCCAAATGCAATGGTTACCGTTCAGTTATTCTACAGAGTTTGCCAAGCCCTCTGTAAAACTCATCTCCTCTTGCTTTCTGTGACATCACACTATCCAGCTTTTACCCTTACCTCACTGGCCACTGTCTCTCAGTCTCCTTTTGTGCTCTTCTTTATCTAATTTGTACAGTTTGGAGTGTACAAGGCTTCATCTTGGGTCTCTTCCCATCTCAGCTACACTCACTCTTCAGTTCTATGCATGCATGATAAGTCTCTTCAATTGTGTCCAACTCTTTGTGATCCTATAGACTATAGCCTCCCAGTCTCCTCTGTCCGTAGGATTCTCCAGGCAAGAATGCTGAAGTGGGTTGCTGTGTCCTCCTCCAACTTCAGTTCTATAACTACCTTCTATTTATATTGTTGCCATTTGCTAATTTATAATTTTAACTTGAATTATTTCCAAATTCCATTCTTATATTTTAAGCTGCCTACATGTCATCTCTACATGGACAGCTTTCTTAGATTTAACATGGCCAAAAAGAAAGTTTCTATCCCTGACCTTTCACTGTCACCCCACAACTACTCCTGACCTATTCTTAGTCATTTCAATAATAAGCACGGCCATTTATACAGTTGCTCAAACCAAAATATTAGGTGTCATCCTTGGTTACTCTCCTTCCCTCATCCCCTATATCCAATCCATAGCAAGTCCTGCAGGTTCGCTTTTGCCTCTCTCTATCTCGATCTATGTATGTATGTAATCTTTCAAACTTGTCCCGTTCTCTCCATTTCTACTGTTTGTCACTCTAGTTCCAAATCACCATAATTTATATTTTGAGTTTAACTGGTTGCCTTGTTTCTCTTCATAGTCAAAGTGATCTTGGTAGAACATCAAAACAGGTAGTGTGACTTTTCTGCTTAAAACGCTCTGGTGACTTCCCACGCCTATAGCACATTGCATACTTGGCATGCTGGCCTTCCTTTCATTTCTCCAACCTATTAAGCTACATTCTACCTCAGATTTTTGTACTTCTTGTATGCTCTTCTGGGAATTACTTTCCTGAAGATTTTATTAGGCTTCCTTCTTCCCTCTTATCATCTTAGCCCCAGCACTTTGTGAAGCTGCATTTCTCTTACCTGTTACTCTTTATCATATTATGCTGTTACTTTAAAAAAAAAAATTCTTCCTAGCACTCATCTCTGAAATTATCTTAGTTATTTGTATATTTTCTAAAATGCTTATTGAAACCCACTAAGGTCCATGAAAAGGGGATATCACTCTTTCCCTTGACCTAGAACAGTGTCTGGTTAAAGTTAGTGAATAATAGTTGTTATATGATTTAATTTTGCATTGAAACATGGGCTTCCCTGGTGGCTCAGGCTGTGAAGAATCTGTGTGAAATGTGGGAGACCTAGGTTTGATTCCTGAGTTGGGAAGATTCCCTGGAGAAGGAAATGGCAACCCACTCCAGTATTCTTGCCTGGAGAATTCCATGGACAGAGGAACCTGGTGGGCTCCAGTCCACAGGGTTGCAAAGTTAGACACGACTGAGTGACTAACACACTTTCACTTTAATTTTGCATGATTTTCAAGCTATTTGAGTTTTTCCTTTTTTTATGAAGAGGCATAACCAAATTCCAGGTATCTTACAGTTTGATTTAAATTTCATGCTATATGTTAAAATAGTTCCCAAAATTTGGTCTGCATTTGTTCATTTTATCTGTTCAAAGGTAACATGTTTTTTTAATGCTCCACAGATGATTAAATTTTTTTTAATAATCATGCAAAGTATTGTGGTTTCGGACCGTGAGTTTTAAATCATTATAACTAGACTCAAAAACATCTTTATTAATCAAAATAGGAACCATTACAATCAACATGTTTTTACCAGTGAGAAATATGTTTATTTCTGTAGCATAAAAATCCATGCTTCAGGATTCGACGAACTCTTAGAATGCATTTTCTGCCTCTTTCTGGTTGTGGAAGCATTTTCCCTGCAAAAAGTTGTTGAGGTGCTTGAAGAAGTGATAGTCGGTTGGTGAGAGGTCAGGTGAATATGGAGGGTGAGGCAAACCTTCACAGTCCAATTTGTTCAACATTTGAAGCGTTGCTTGTGCAACGTGCAGTTAGGCATTGTTGTGGAGATGAATTGGGCCCTTTCTGTTGACCAATGCCAGCTGCAGGCATTGCAGTTTTCTGTGCATCTCATCAATTTACTGAGCGTATTTCTCAGATGTAATGGTTTCACCAGGATTCAGAAAGCTCTAGTGGATCAGGTGGGCAGTAGACCACCAAACAGTGACCAGGACCTTTTTTTGGTGCAAGTTTGGCTTTGGGGAGTGCTTTGGAGTTTCTCCAACCACTGAGCTGGTTATCACCAGTTGTCATATAAAATCCACTTTTTGCCACACATCACAATCCCATCGAGAAATGGTTTGTTATTGTTGCATAGAATAAAAGAAGACGACACTTCAAAATGACATTTTTTTTGATTTTCAGTCAGCTCACGAGGCACCCAGTTATTGAGCTTTTTCACCTTTTCAATTTGATTAAAATGTCAAATGACTGCAGAATGGCTGACGTCAAGTTCTTCAGCTACTTCTCGTGTAGTTGTAAGAGGATCACCTTTGATGATTGCTCTCAGTCAGTCATTGTCAACTTCTGATGGCTGGCCACTGTGCTCCTCATCTTCAAGGCTTTCGTCTTCTTTGCAAAACTTCTTGAACCACCACTGCAGTGTATGTTCATTAGCAGTTCCTGGGCCAAATGTGTTGTTGATGCTGCAAATTGTCTTTGATGCTTTATGACCTGTTGAGACCTTGAATAAGAAAATTGCTCAAATTTGCTTTTTGCCTAACATCATTTCCCTAATCTAAAATAAACATAAAATAAGCAGTATTGTCATTAGCAAAAAACCATAAAGTGAGATATCTGCATTAAAATAATGTATAACACAATCACATATTATTGCAGTGCACTCTAGTATTCTTGCCTATAGAATCCCCATGGACAGAGGAACCTGGGGTCTCAGAGTCGAACATGACTGAGGAAATTCCAATAGCAAATGGCCAAGTTAATGAAAAGCCACAATTACTTTTGCACCAACTGAATAATTCCAACGTGCTAGAGCAATTGCCTATGTTGTTTGCTTGCTTTATGTTTTGTCTGAATTACAGGTTGCTCTATGATTACACACACACACACATACACACACGCTATTGAAAACTGGCTATGTTTGTTAATAAAGAGATTTTTAAAAATTTCCATTTCATTATGAAATATTTTAAATATAAGGAAAGTTGGAAACATTTATACAATCAACGTGTATATATCCAACACTTAAAGTTTAATACTAATATTTTACTATACTTGATTTATCATATATCTATCCATACATACATCTTTCTTTACAAACATATATATTTGAAAGACTTTTAAAAATGTATTCTATTGCCATATAGTTGATGTACAATGTTGTATAAAAAGACTTTTGTTTAAGAGTGAATAGTTAAGTTATTTAGTTTCAATCAGGGATGAAGCAGGTTGCTCCTATTTGGGCTTCAAAAGCCTCAGAAGAGAATTTTATGATGTAGTAAACCACTGTACATTTGACTCTTAAAATTTGAAAAAGCAAAAAAATTAAAATTGTGCTTTTAGACTGGTATCCATAGATAGTAACAGATATGTCAGAGTGGGTGATGAAGGAACTGGGTTAGAATGAGCTCTAGACTTTAATTGAAGATGTTTAGTCTAAACTAGAAGCAATGAAAAAAAACTAAACATTGTAATTAATAAAGCTGTTAGAAAAATAACAGGGCTTCCCTGGTGGCTCAGCAGTAAAGAATCTGCCTGCCAATGCAGGGGACACAGGTTTGATCCCTGGGTCAGGAATATCCCCTGAAGAAGGAAATGGCAACCCACTCCAGTATTCTTGCCTGGAGAATCCCATGTACAGAGAAGGCTGGAGGGCTACAGTACATGGGGTCGCAGAAAATTAGAAATGACTGAATGCACTCACACTCACACATGCACACACACACACACACACACACACACACACACACACACACACACTATCAGAGGGGAATCTAGACTTTGTGGGCCTAAAGTTCATAGAATTAGGCCATCAAAATACAAAATTAAGGGCAAGAAAGAATATTCTAAAAGGCCTATTTACATGTGAAGTCCTGAAGGTTACGAAGCTTCTTTAACTTTACTGTGACCCACCTCTGAAATCCATAACAGACAAATTAGCTACATAATTATTTTTCATTGCACAGGGAGGTTTAGTTCAGACACTCAGTCGACTTTGACTCTTTGAGACTCCATGGACTGCAGCACACCAGGCTTCCCTGTCCATCACCAACTCCCGGGGCTTGCTCAAACTCATGTCCATTGAGTCGGTGATGTCATCCAATCATCTCATCCTCTGTTGTCCCCTTTTCCTCCCGCCTTCAATCTTTCCCAGCATCAGGGTCTTTTTCAATGAATCAGTTCTTTGCATCAGGTCACCAAATTATTGGAGTTTCAGCTTCAGCATAAATCCTTCCAAAGAATATTCAGGACTGATTCCTTTAGGATGGACTGGTTTGATATCCTTGCAGTCCAAGGGGCTCTCGAGAGTCTTCTCCAACACCACAATTTGAAGGCATCAATTCTTTGGCACTCAGCTTTCTTTATAGTCCAACTCTCACATCCATACATGACTACTGGAAAAACAATAGTTTTGACTAGATGGTTCTTTGTTGGCAAAGTAATGTTTCTGCTTTTTAATATGCTATCTAGGTTGGTCATAGCTTTTCTTCCAAGGAGTGAGTGTCTTTTAATTTTGTGGCTTCACTCACCATCTGCAGTGATTTTGGAGCCCAAGAAAATAAAGTCTGTCACTGTTTCCATTGTTTCCCCATCTATTTGCCATGAAGTGATGGGACCAGATGCCATGATCTTGGCTTTCTGAATGTTGAGTTTAAGCCAGCTTTCTCACTCTCCTCTTTCACTTTCATCAAAAAGATCCTCAGTTCCTCTCTGCTTTCTCCCATAAGGGAGAAATCATCTGTGTATCAGGTTGTTGATATTTCTCCTGGCAATCTCAATTCCAGGTTGTACTTCATCCAGTATGGCATTTTGCATGATGTACTCTGCATATAAGTTAAATAAGCATGGTGACAATATACAGCCTTGATGTACTCTTTTTCCAATTTGGAACCAGTGCATTGTTCCATGTATGGTTCTAACTGTTGCTTCTTGGCCTGCATACAGGTTTCTCAGGAGGCAGATAAGGTGGTCTGGTATTCTTGTCTCTTTAATAATTTTCCACAGTTTATTGTGATCCACACAGTCAAAGGCTTTAAAATAGTCAGTGAAGCAGAAGTAGTTGTTTTTCTGGAATTCTCTTGCTTTTTCTATGATCCAATGAATGTTGGCAATTTGATCTCTGGCTCCTCTGTCTTTTCTAAATCCGGCTTGAATATCTGGATATTCTTGGTTCGTGTACTGTTGAAACCTCTCTTGGAGAATTTTGAACATTACTTGCTAGAGTGTGAGATGAGTGCAGCTGTGCAATAGTTCGAACATTCTTTGAGATTACCTTTCTTTGGGATTGGAATGAAAACTGACCTTTTCCAGTCCTTTGACCACTGCTAAGTTTTCCAAATTTGCTTGCATATTGAGTGCAACACTTTAACATCATTGTCTTTTAGAACTTGAAATAGCTCAGCTGGAATTCCATCTCCTCCACTAGCTATGTTCATAGTGATGCTTCCTAAGGAAGGGAGCGGACAAAAGGAAACTAATATTGTATAATTACCTACTATGTGACTGGCATTATGCTAAGCACTTTATACAAAATATCTTACTTTAAACCTCACAGTATTATGAATCTAATATTATATATGAACTATATTTCATAAGTTAGATATGTTAAATATATAGCAAAAGCAAGGTTTGACCCTGTCTTTCTGATTCTAAAACTTATGTGCACTCCATCATACCCTTACATGAGAACAGTTATTATGACAAAGTCTGTTAAATATATTAAAAAATAGAAGTGTGGTCAAATGCAGATATTGACAGCAGAGGGCTTACGTTCACAAAGGATAAGATAAGTGCTCAAATAATAATGCAAGACAGAATGTTTTATTTGCCACAAGAAATGTTTTAAGATAGAACCGCAACCATCTTTTGCCAATGGTGGGAGAATTCTAAGTAATATAAACATAAAATAACTGTTTTTCAAGCACTGCTTTTTAACTATGCTCTTTCTATCCCTCATTTTGTCCCTCCTCAACATCTGTAGTAGACTCCATTAATTTGTGGCCATTTTCATTTATTCCAATTTTGTTCAGCTCAGTATAAAAATTCAAAAACATTTCCCAGTGCAGATAGGAACCATGTCCCTGGCTGTTTGGAAACCGGTCTTGGCAGTAGCGAGTGCTAGGTGGGTGCAGTGCCTCTGCTGCTGTGTGATCTTTGCACATGTGAAGTGTGTAGCATTCTTGAGATACTGTTTACCTTCATGCCAACTACTTCTATAACTGAATATTACTGAGTGCTCAGAAAGGAGCACTTGTGTCATTCTTCACCTTCTCCAGGTAGACAGGCATCTTATTTACTCAACATCTCTCTAGATAGTCCTACAATTTTTGCTTTTTGTGCTAAGGTTCTCTTCTGAGTTCTCTTACTTCAATCACTGAGAGAGTTTCTCCCATATTCTTCAAAAGCATACCTTGCCATAATTTCTTTTTGTCCTGCTTGTGTAGGCAACTCCAGCAGGGCTCCTCCCTTTAGAAATACCTACACCAGAAACAGATATATTTCTATGTTTTTATATGCTTTCCAAGACATAGCAGGTTCTCCCAAGAACTCTCTCGCCATTCCTGACTCATGGCATTATCAAGATGAGACTGCAGAGTCATCCAGGAAGTGAGAAACATCTCATCTTATTGTAGGCAACCCTAATCTCTCTGAATGATTCTCTTGAAGCTGTCCCTTGGCCTCACTCAGCCTGTGTTAATGACAAAAAGCACACAAGTCACTCTCCCATGGGGAGAAGAAGAAGTGATTTCCAAGTGGAAACACTATACAACTCACAAAACTACTGATTCTTCCCTTCACACTCCTTATATAACCTGAAGAGGAGTGAGGTTATCTGTCACCAGTTGCTACCTAGTCACTTAGAAATGGTTCATACTCAGCTTTGGGCCTCAGTAACTAACACTGTGTTAAAGGGTTATTTGGACTAGTAAGGAAAAGCTGCTTAGCATGTATGATAGTTGCAATAGGCCTAGGGTTTCTAGAGCCTGGAGGAATAATGATAGAACTATTGTGATTAAGCTCTGTATAACTGAAAAACAAATGAAATATTAGTTTGTTCATCTGTCTATATAGATGCCATAGTATAGTGGGTAAGAGTTTTGATTCTGGAGTTCAAAAGACCTAGATTCATGTGTTAACTTAGGGACATTAGTTAGCACTAAGTTTATATTCAGAATAAATTTTGAAAGCTTTTTTACAGGTTTTTCCTCACAGGCATTTTTATTAGCTACACAGACCATAGAATGTGCTATTGACTTACTATTTTTGTCCTTTAAAAGTTCATATGTTGAAACCTAATTCCAAATATGATATTTGGAGGTGGGAACTTTGAGAAGTAGGTTCTTCATGAAGGTAGACCCCTCATGAATGAGATTAGTGCCTTTGTAAAAGAGACCCCAGAGAGAATCATTGGCCTTCTGCCATATGAGAGTGTAGCAAGAAGACGATGGTCATCTATGAGCCAGGAAGAATGGTTCTTACCAGACATGGAGTTTAAGGTCGGATTGGTGAGAAATACACACACCTTAGCATTTTCTGGTAACGCTCCTTTATTCCAGGGCCTCCCCGGTAGCTCAGCTGGTAAAGAATCTGCCTGCAATGCGGGAGACCCTGGTTCAATTCCTGGGTCAGCAAGATCCCGTATTCTGGCCTAGAGAATTCCATGGACTGTATAGTCCATGGGGTCACAAAGAGTCGGACACGACTGAGTGACTTTCACTTTTACTTTACTTTCCTCCAGGAGTCAGTAAAAAATTTCTGTAAAGAGTCAGAGAGTAAATATTCTAGGCTTTGTAGTTCACAAAAGATGTCGGTTGCATATTCTTTAATTTTGACAACCCTTTAAAATAGTTAAAAGCCATTCATAGTTAACAGCCTGTGAAAAAGTAGGATTGTAGTTTGCCAACTCTGCAAAAATAAAGAGAAACTCCAAGCAACGTTAATACAGAAAGAATAAATTACCTAGGAAGGAAAAAAATAATCAGATTGGAATTGGATTTCTCATTGGCAATGCTAAAATGGGAAAGCTTTTGAAAAACATCTACAGACTACTGATCAAAAAGTACCACTGTGAGTAACATTCTTTTTTTTTTTTTTTTTTTTTT
>NC_057419.1:105899974-105994163 GCF_019320065.1 Cervus canadensis
TTTTTCATAGGCTGAGGCTTGCAAATGAAAGGTAACTTGGTTAAAGTCACCCGATTAGTAAGATTAGAATCCAGGTGATCCTAACCACAGAACCCATGCTCCTGCCCACAAAATCCAAGGTCACAGGCTGGAGCTTCTGCAGCTATTTTGTCACTAAGAGGAAAGAGCCTGCCTGAGGAAAAAATATCAACCAAACCAAATCCCACAAACAGAAAAGGGGAGAAATCAAGTTCTGATCATTTTATTTGAACTTATAGATCAAACCATGCATCAAGCTAAAACTACCTCTGGGCTAAGAGAAGTATGCCAGTAAAATTTTCTCTCTCTGTTAGCTTCTGCACATTTGACCTCCTTATTACTGGCAACAGAACAAAACAAAGAGTTGTTGCTGTTGTTCAGTCACGCAGTCCTGTCTGACTCTTTGCAGCCCCATGGACTGCAGCATGCCAGGCTTCCCTGTCCTTCACCATCTCCCAGACTTTGCTCAAATTCATGTCAATTGAGTCGGTGATGTCATCCAATCATCTCATCCTCTGTCGTCCCCTTCTCCTCCTGCCTACAATCTTTCCCAGCATCAGGGGACAGAGTAAACACAGTTTTTATTTTATTTTATTTTATTTTTTTATTTTTTTATTAGTTGGAGGCTAATTACTTCACAACATTTCAGTGGGTTTTGTCATACATTGATATGAATCAGCCATAGATTTACACGTATTCCCCATCCCGATCCCCCCTCCCACCTCCCTCTCCACCCGATTCCTCTGGGTCTTCCCAGTGCACCAGGCCCGAGCACTTGTCTCATGCATCCCACCTGGGCTGGGGATCTGTTTCCCCATAGATAGTATACATGCTGTTCTTTTTGAAATATCCACCCTCACATTCTCCCACAGAGTTCAAAAGTCTGTTCTGTATTTCTGTGTCTCTTTTTCTGTTTTGCATATAGGGTTATCGTTACCATCTTTCTAAATTCCATATATATGTGTTAGTATGCTGTAATGTTATCTTTCTGGCTTACTTCACTCTGTATAAGGGGCTCCAGTTTCATCCATCTCATTAGGACTGGTTCAAATGAATTCTTTTTAACACCTGAGTAATATTCCATGGTATATATGTATCACAGCTTCCTTATCCATTCATCTGCTGATGGGCATCTAGGTTGCTTCCATGTCCTGGCTATTATAAACAGTGCTGCAATGAACATTGGGGTGCACGTGTCTCTTTCAGATCTGGTTTCCTCAGTGTGTATGCCCAGAAGTGGGATTGCTGGGTCATATGGCAGTTCTATTTCCAGTTTTTTAAGAAATCTCCACACTGTTTTCCATAGCGGCTGTACTAGTTTGCATTCCCACCAACAGTGTAAGAGGGTTCCCTTTTCTCCACACCCTCTCCAGCATTTATTGCTTGTAGACTTTTGGATAGCAGCCATCCTGACTGGCGTGTAATGGTACCTCATTGTGGTTTTGATTTGCATTTCTCTGATAATGAGTGATGTTGAGCATCTTTTCATGTGTTTGTTAGCCATCTGTATGTCTTCTTTGGAGAAATGTCTGTTTAGTTCTTTGGCCCATTTTTGATTGGGTCATTTATTTTTCTGGAATTGAGCTGCAGGAGTTGCTTGTATATTTTGAGATTAATCCTTTGTCTGTTTCTTCATTTGCTATTATTTTCTCCCAATCTGACGGCTGTCTTTTCACCTTACTTATAGTTTCTTTTGTAGTGCAAAAGCTTTTAAGTTTCATTAGATCCCATTTGTTTATTTTTGCTTTATTTCCATATTCTGGGAGGTGGGTCATACATGAGGATCTTGCTGTGATTTATGTCAGAGAGTGTTTTGCCTATGTTTCTCCTGCTAGGAGTTTTATAGTTTCTTGGTCTTACCATTTAGATCTTTAAATCCATTTTGAGTTTTTTTGTGTAGGTGTTAGAAAGTGTTCTAGTTTCATTCTTTTACAAGTGTTGTTACGGCAGTTTTCCGCAGCACCACTTGTTAAAAGAAGGTTGTCTTTTTTCCATTGTAATATCGCTTGCCTCCTTTGTCAAAGATAAGGTGTCCATAGGTTCGTGGATTTATCTTGGCTTTCTATTATGTTCCATTGATCCATATAATTTCTGTCTTTGTGCCAGTACCATACTGTCTTGATGACTGTGGCTTTGTAGTAGAGCCTGAAGTCAGGCAGGTTGATTCCTCCAGTTCCATTCTTCTTTCTCAAGATTGCTTTGGCTATTCGAGGTTTTTGTATTTCCATACAAATTGTGAAATTATTTGTTCTAGTTCTGTGAAAAATACCGTTGGTAGCTTGATAGGGATTGCATTGAATCTATAGATTGCTTTGGGTAGAATAGCCATTTTGACAATATTGATTCTTCCAATCCATGAACACGGTATGTTTCTCCATCTGTTTGTGTCCTCTTTGATTTCTTTCATCAGTGTTTTATAGTTTTCTATGTATAGGTCTTTTGTTTCTTTAGGTAGATATACTCCTAAGTATTTTATTCTTTTTGTTGCAATGGTGAATGGTATTGTTTCCTTAATTTCTCTTTCTGTTTTTTCATTGTTAGTATATAGGAATGCAAGGGATTTCTGTGTGTTAATTTTATATCCTGCAACTTTACTATATTCATTGATTAGCTCTAGTAATTTTCTGGTAGAGTCTTTAGGGTTTTCTATATAGAGGATCATGTCATCTGCAAACAGTGAGAGTTTTACTTCTTCTTTTCCTATCTGGATTCCTTTTACTTCTTTTTCTGCTCTGATTGCTGTGGCCAGAACTTCCAACACTATGTTGAACAGTAGTGGTGACAGTGGGCACCCTTGTCTTGTTCCTGATTTCAGGGGGAATGCTTTCAATTTTTCACCATTTAGGGTGATGCTTGCTGTGGGTTTGTCATATATGGCTTTTATAATGTTGAGGTATGTTCCTTCTATTCCTGCTTTTTGGAGAGTTTTAATCATAAATGAGTGTTGAATTTTGTCAAAGGCTTTCTCTGCATCTATTGAGATAAATCATATGGTTTTTATCTTTCAATTGTTAATGTGGTGTATTACATTGATTGATTTGCGGATATTGAAGAATCCTTGCATTCCTGGGATAAAGCCCACTTGGTCGTGGTGTATGATTTTTTTAATATGTTGTTGGATTCTGTTTGCTAGAATTTTGTTAAGGATTTTTGCATCTATGTTCATCAGTGATATTGGCCTGTAGTTTTCTTTTTTGTGGCATCTTTGTCTGGTTTTGGAATTAGGGTGATGGTGGCCTCATAGAATGAGTTTGGAAGTTTACCTTCTTCTGCAATTTTCTGGAAGAGTTTGAGTAAGATAGGTGTTAGCTCTTCTCTAAATTTTTGGTAGAATTCAGCTGTGAAGCCATCTGGTCCTGGGCTTTTGTTTGCTGGAAGATTTTTGATTACAGTTTCGATTTCCTTGCTTGTGATGGGTCTGTTAAGATCTTCTATTTCTTCCTGGTTCAGTTTTGGAAAGTTATACTTTTCTAAGAATTTGTCCATTCATCCAAGTTGTCCATTTTATTGGCATAGAGCTGCTGGTAGTAGTCTCTTATGATCCTTTGTATTTTCAGTGTTTGTCTGTTGTGATCTCTCCATTTTCATTTCTAATTTTGTTAATTTGGTTCTTCTCTCTTTGTTTTCTTAATGAGTCTTGCTAATGGTTTGTCAAATTTTGTTTATTTTTTCAAAAAACCAGCTTTTAGCTTTGTTGACTTTGGCTATGGTCTCTTTCGTTTCTTTTGCATTTATTTCTGCCCTAATTTTTAAGATTTCTTTCCTTCTACTAACCCTGGGGTTCTTCATTTCTTCCTTCTCTAGTTGCTTTAGGTGTAGAGTTAGGTTATTTATTTGGTTTTTTTCTTGTTTCTTGATGTAAGCCTGTAATGCTATGAACCTTCCCCTTAGCACTGCTTTTACAGTGTCCCATAGGTTTTGGGTTGTTGTGTTTTCATTTTCATTCATTTCTATACATATTTTGATTTCTTTTTTGATTTCTTCTATGATTTGTTGGTTATTCAGAAGCGTGTTATTTAGCCTCCATGTGTTTGAATTTTTAACAATTTTTTTCCTGTAATTGAGATCTAATCTTACTGCACTGTGGTCAGAAAAGATGACTGGCATGATTTCAATTTTTTTGAATTTTCCAAGACCAGATTTATGGCCCAGGATGTGATCTATTCTGGAGAATGTTCCGTGTGCACTTGAGAAAAAGGTGAAGTTGATTGTTTTGGGGTGAAATGTCCTATAGATATCAATTAGGTCTAGCTGGTCCATTGTGTCATTTAAGGTTTGTGTTTCCTTGTTAATTTTCTGTTTAGTTGATCTATCCATAGTTGTGAGTGGGGTTATTAACATGCTCCCACTATTATTTGTGTTACTATTATTTCCGCTCTTTCATACTCGTTAGTGTTTGCCCGTACATATTTGCGGTGCTCCTAATGTTGGGTGCATATATATTTATAATTGTTTATCTTCTTCTTGGATTGATCTTTGGTCATTATGTAGTGTCCTTCTTTGTGTCTTTTCACATCCTTTATTTGAAAGTCTATTTAATCTGATATGAGTATTGCGACTCCTGCTTTCTTTTGGTCTCCGTTTGCATGAAATATTTTTTTCCAGCCCTTCACTTTTAGTCTGTATGTGTCTCTTGTTTTGAGGTGGGTCTCTTGTAGACAGCATATATAGGGGTCTTGTTTTGTATCCATTCAGCCAATCTTTGTCTTTTGGTTGGGGCAAATTCACCATTTACACTTTAAGGTATTATTGATAGGTGTGGTCCCGTTGCCATTTACTTTGTTGTTTTGGGTTCACGTTTATACAACCTTTCTGCATTTCCTGTCTAGAGAAGATCCTTTAGCATTTGTTGAAGAGCTGGTTTGGTAGTGCTGAATTCTCTCAGCTTTTGCTTATCTGTAAAGCTTTTGAGTTCTCCTTCATATTAGAATGAGATCCTTGCTGGATACAGTAATCTAGGTTGTAGGTTATTCTCTTTCATTACTTTCAGGACGTCCTGCCATTCCCTTCTGGCCTGGAGGGTTTCTATTGATAGATCAGCTGTTATCCTTATGGGAATCCCTTTGTGTGTTATTTGTTGTTTTTCCCTTGCTGCTTTTAATATTTGTTCTTTGTGTTTGATCTTTGTTAGTTTGATTAATATGTTTCTTGGGGTGTTTCGCCTTGGGTTTATCCTGTTTGGAACTCTCTGGGTTTCTTGGACTTGGGTGGCTATTTCCTTCCCCATTTTAGGGAAGTTTTCAGCTATTATCTCCTCGAGTATTTTCTCATGGCCTTTTTTTTTGCTATCTTCTTCTGGGACTCCTATGATTCAAATGTTGGGGCATTTCACATTGTCCCAGCGGTCCCTGAGGTTGTCCTCATTTCTTTTGACTCTTTTTTCTTTTTTCCTCTCTGCTTCATTTATTTCCACCATTTTATCTTCTACCTCACTTATCCTATCTTCTGTCTCCGTTATTCTACTCTTGGTTCCCTCCAGAGTGTTTTTGATCTCATTTATTGCATTATTCATTTTTAATTGATTCTTTTTTATTTCTTCTAGGTCTTTATTAAACATTTCTTGTATCTTTTCAATTTTTGTTTCCAGGCTATTTATCTGTAACTCCATTTTGTTTTCAAGATTTTGGATCATTTTTATTATCATTATTCTAAATTCTTTTTCAGGTAGATTCCCTATCTCCTCCTCTTTTGTTTGACTTGGTGGGCATTTTTCTTGTTCCTTTACCTGTTGGGTATTTCTTTGCCTTTTCATTTTGTTTAGATTGCTGTGTCTGGAGTGGACTTTCTGTATTCTGGAGGTCTGTGGTTCCTTTTTATTGTGGAGGATTTACCCAGTGGGTGGGGTTGGACGTTTGGCTTGTCAAGGTTTCCTGGTTAGGGAAGCTTGCGTCAGTGTACTGGTGCGTGGAACTTGATTTCTTCTCTTTGGAGAGCAATGGAGTGCCCAGTAATGAGTTTTGAGTTGGGTCTATGTGTTAGGTGTGACCTTGGGCAGCCTGTATGTTGACATTCAGGGCTATGTTCCTGTGTTGCTGGAGAATTTGCGTGGTATGTCTTGCTCTAAAACTTATTGGCTCTTGGGTGGTGGTTGGTTTCAGTGTAGGTATGGAGGCTTTTGGACGGTCACTTATCACTTAAAGTTCCATGTAGTCAGGAGTTTTCTGGTGTTCTCAGGTTTTGGGCTTAAGTTTCCTGCCTCTGGATTTCAGTTTTATTCTTCCTGTAGTCTCAGGACTTCTCCAACTATACAGCTCTGATAATTAAACTTCTAGGTTAATGGCGAAAAGATTCTCCCCCGTTAGGGACACCCAGAGAGGTTCACAGAGTTACATGAACAGGAGAAAAGGGAGGAGGTAGATAGAGATGAGTAGGAGGAGAAAAAGGGGGACTCAAGAGGAGAGAGACAGATCTACGCAGCTGTCTGTTCCCAGAGTGTTCTCGTATCTCATACACCTACAAGGATTCACAGAATTGGATGGGGAAGAGAAGGGGAAAAGAGGAAATAGAGGTGTTCTGAGGTAGAAAACAGAGAGTCAAGATTGGGAGGGAATAATCTTCGGTTTTAAGATAGGGCTTCTCTTTTTTTTTTTTTTTGTAAGGTTATAGTGTAGTGAAGATGAAAATGAAGAGTAGTAGAGGAGTACTAGAGGACTTTAAAAGAAATAAGAGAAAAAGAAAAATAGAAAATAGAAGAGAAAAAGGAAAGAAAAAAAAAAGAAGAAAAAGGAGAAGAAAAAAAAAGAAAGAAAAAAAAAAAATTTTTTTTTCCCCTAATTAAAAAAATCATAAAAATCTATGAAAATGAAAGTTAAGGAGTAATGGGGGAGTAATAGGGAATTTTAAAGGAAAATAAAAGAGAAAAAATAAAAAAGAAAAATATAAAAAGAAAAAAAAATTTTTTTTTTTTTTCCTTACTTAGAAAAAACAGAAAAATTAAAAAAAAAGTAAAAATATGTCTAGGAATTTCTCTGGAGCTGTTGCGGTCAGTGTGGGTTCGGCTCAGTTTCAGATAGCTCCTAGTTCCAGCTTGCACTTCTCGATATCTACAGGGCCCTTCCGGTGAAGTCGGTGTTTTCTTCAGGGATTTTAATCTGTTGCACCAGTCCCTTCTGAAGCGGTTCCCTTTGTTTATTTGGCTTCTGTTTGCCGGTCTCTTCAGAGGCTCATTTCCGCCCTGACACAGGCGGCCGGAGGCGGACTCTTATTCAGGTAGCTAGTTCCGTTGCGCTGCTGGGAGGGGCTGGCGCTGCGGGGCGGGGCTGGCGCTGCGGGGCGGGGCTGACGCTGCGGGGAGGGGCTGGCCCTGCGGGGGCGGGGCTGACGCTGCGGGGAGGGGCTGGCCCTGCGGGGGCGGGCTGGCGCTGCCGGAAGGGGCTGACGCTGCTTTCTCCGTCTGCGCTGCTCAGGCTCCCTGCTGTTCTATATGGAGCGCGCCCCGCGCTGCGCGAGGTTCCAGCCCTCGGGTGTTACACAAAAGCGCGGAAGGAAAAGCTGCGCCTGCTCTCTGTGCCTTCCCCGTCAGAGCGGTCCAGGCAGCCAGGGGCTTGGTGGGCGCGCTATCCCCAGGTGTGGCGCACCCACTCCCTTCCGCGGACCCAGTCTCAGTTTCCGCTGGCGCCAGGCGGGTGCGCGCGCCTTCCGCCCTCCGCGTCCCCAGCCCCAGTCCCCGCCCCGCGCCGGTCGGGTGCCTTCGCCCTGTGTCTCGCCGCGACCTTCCCCTCCCCCCTGCCTCCTGCCTCCGGCGGGGCTGGGCCGGTCCGCAGCCTGCGAGCTCTTCTCGGGACTTTCCCCGTCCCTTTGTTCTGCGAACGGCCGGCAGTGTGTTCCGGCCGGTCAATTTTCTCTCTCTCCTTTGGTCTCCCACAGTTCAAGTTGGCACCTCACAGAAGCTCCCCCCGATTGTCCTCAGGGCACTCAGGCCCGGACCCTAGCCCAAGCAAGGCCGCCTAAGACTCCCTTCCCGGGACGGGTCTCCGTCCTTAGCTCTTTTGTCTCACTTTTTATCTTTTATATTTTGTCCTACCTCCTTTCGAAGACAATGGTCTGCTTTTCTGGGCGCCTGATGACCTCAGCTAGCGATCAGAAGTTGTTTTGTGAAGTTTGCTCTGCATTCGGTTATTCTTTTGATGAATTTGTAGGAGAGAAAGTGGTCTCCCGGTCCTACTCCTCTGCCATCTTGGCTCCTCCCCCCTGTGAGTAACATTCTTAGACTGCAGTAAAAGGATCCTTTGCCACAAACCTAAGTCTTTAAAATAGACACTCAAGCCTCCCTACAGCAATGCCCCCCTCACACGGCAATGAATCCAGCTAATCAAGTGCCTGTGCTGCGCCACCACTTTTGGGACAGAACTGGAGTCTGTGCATTGTTTGGAGTGCTTCCTACAGGCTATTAGAAAGGTATGCTTATTAAGGTAGGATATAGATCATATTTAATAATTTATTAGTTTGGTTTATACCATGGGTATATGGTATGTAGACCTCTGTTTTTATCTTTGTTCCTATCCCCGCAAATGTTAGAAGAATGTTTGACCATAACCCAAGAACCAATGATATGTCAAAGATATAATAAAACAAAGCTGCTTGGAAATGTGTGAGAACTTAGAGATTATATCATCCATGAACCTCATGTGGGAAAAATACTCGAATGAAAGAAATCAATAACCAAACATTAAATGAACTGAAAAAGACACCTCAAAAGAGGAGAGATGAGAGAGAACACCATGGCGAGTAAGCCTTTATAGGAACAAATGGAGTAGGTTAGGCAGTTAGGAAGTTTGGAATATGTTCCTTAAGGGCAAAATAACGACTCTAGAAATAGGCTATAATGTAAGGGAAATTTGAATAACTGCCAAACTAGTTTAACAAAACAGAATCTGGGAATAGGGAAAGGACAAAATAAATATCTCTCAAAGTTCTTTTTTGTGATTGTGGTGGTGGTATTGCTGTGAGAATAGCTAGAAAAAGTGAAGAACATACAATTGTTCTAAAGGCCTCAAGTTATTAAAGGGGGTAAATAGGGAGGATATGGGAAATAAGGGAGTATTCTGTAGGACAGTTTTGAAAATGCTGCTTTAGTTATATTTACTGTGAATATATTGATATTTCTCTCTGATAGGTATATCATGATGACTCTTTGGTTCTAATTAAGGTACTTTGTCACATTGTTTACATTTATTTAACACCCCCAAATTGTTTGGAAATGATTATATAGAAATTTCATGCTCTTCCTTTGCATATTCTAGATATTGCCATCTTGATAATACCTCAGTCCCATATTCCTCATATGTTTTTGGGGCTAGTCGATTTTTGAGATTTACGTTTTTTTTCTTCCTTCACACTACCACCCTCTACAATGTTTAACGATCCCCTGACTCTATATTTAGTGGACTATACTTTTTCAGACACTGAAGAACACTTTTCCATTTCTTAACTTGAGCTTGTACAAACTGACAATTTAAACCAGATACTGTGTAATCCTTTGAATTCAAAGCTTGGACACAGTTGGAAGAAAGAAATACATGTTTTCTATCATCTCAGTCAAAAGACAGAATTGAAAAAGAAAATGTTGAACTATAAGTGTTTTCAGTCTTTTGCTGAATGCTGTCAGGTTAGGAAAGGTGTGCAAGTATTTTGATAACTGACTTAGATCTTTTCATGGACTCAGAAAGATTGGATTGAGGGATAGCTCATTTAACAAGCATTGACTGACATAGTTTCACCAGCTAGCTAGTAACGACAACTTTTGTGAGTAGTGATTTCATTTTCATAGTATTTCAGATTCTGAATGCAAGGATCCAAATAATCATAGAAACTCAAGAAACTACTGTGTTAGGATGAGCTAGAGTATGCTGCAGAAACACATGGCCCCCAAAACTTACTGACTCAAAGGAAGAAATGTCATGCCTCACTCATACTACAAATCCTCCATGGGTTGGCTCAACGCTCTGTTCCTATATTGTCTTCTCTCTAAAATTCCAGCTGTTAAAACAGCCATGATCTAGAATGTTGTAGAATGGTGTGGCAAAGGGAAAAAAGTGTGTGTAAAGGCTCTCAAAGCTTCCATTCTGCTCAACAGTGAAATATGTAGCTTTTGCCTACATTTGTTGTTGTTATTCAGTCCCTAAGTCATGTCTGACTCTTTGTGACCCCATGGACTGCAGCACACCAGGCTTCCCTGTCCATAACTATCTCCTGGAGCTTGCTCAAATTCATGTCTATTGAGTCGGTGATGCCATCCAGCCATCTCATTCTCAGTCATCCCCTTCTCCTGCCCTCAATCTTTCCCAGAAGCAGAGTCTTTACTAATGAGTCAGCTCGTTGCATCAGCTGACCAAAATATTGGAGCTTCAGCTTCAGTATCAGTGCTTCCAAAGACTATTCAGGGTTGATTTCCTTTAGGATTGACAGGTTTGATCTCCTTGCCACCCAAGGGACTCTCAAGAGTCTTCTCCAACACCACAGTTCAAAAGCATCAATTCTTCAGCATTCAGCCTTCCTTATGGTCCAAATCTCACATTTATACATGACTACTGGAAAAGCATAGCTTTGACTATCCAGACCTTTGTCAGCAAAGTGATGTCTCTGCATTTCAATATGCTGTCTAGGTTTGTCATAGTTTTTCTTCCAAGGATCAGGTGTCTTTTAATTTCATGGCTGCAATCACTGTAAACAGTGATTTTGGAGCTCAAGAAAATAAAATGTGTCACTCTTTCCACTTTTCCCCATCTATTTGCCATGAAGTGATGGGACTGGATGCCATGATCTTAGTTTTTTGAATGCTAAGTTTTAAGCCAGCTTTTTCGCTCTCCTCTTTCACCTTTATCAAGAGGCACTTTAGTTCCTCTTCACTTTCTGCCATTAGAGTTGTGTCATCTGCATATCTGAGGTTGTTGATAATTCTCTCAGTAGTCTTAATTTCAGCTTTGCTTCATCCAGCCCGACATTTTGCATGATGTACTCTGCATACAAGTTAAATAAGCAGGGTGACAAAATACAGCCTTGAGGTACTCTTTTCCCAATTTGGAACCAGTCAATTGTTCCATGTCTGGTTCTGTTGCTTCTTGACCTGCATACAGGTTTTTCAGGAGACAGGTAAGGTGGTCTGGTGTTCTCATCTCTTTAAGAATTTTCCACAGTTTGTTGTGATGCACACAGTCAAAGGTTTTAGTATAATCAGTGAAGCAGAAGTAGATGTTGTTCTGGAATTCTCTTGCTTTTTCTTAAGATCCAACATATGTTGGCAATTTGATCTCTGATTCATCCTCCTTTTCTAAATCCAGCTTGTACATCTGGAAATTCTTGGTTCACGTCCTCTTAAAGCCTGTCTGGAAAAATTTTGAGCATTACTTTGCTAGCATGTGTAATGAGTGCAGTTGTGCAGCAGTTAGAACATTCTTCGGCATTGCCCTTCTTTGAATTTGAAATGAAAATGATCTTTTCCAGTGCTTTGGTTCTATTTTTAAATTTTTGAGAATATTTTATACTGTTTTCCATAGTGTTGTTTTTCTTTAGTTGGTCAGTAGTGTCTGACTCTTTGCGTCCCAATGGACTATATATATATATATATATATATATATATATATATATATATATATATATAGTCTGCCAGGCTCCTCTGTCCATAGGATTCTCCAGGCAAGAATACTGAAGTGGGTTGCCATTTCCTCCTCCAGGGAATCTTCCCAACCCAGGGATCAATCCTGTGTCTCCTGCACTGGCAGATGGATTCTTTACCACTGAGCCACCAGGGAAGTATATAGTGGCTGTACAAATCTACAATCCCACCAACAGTGCAGAAGGGTTTCCTTCTCTAGGCCAGCACTTGTTATGTCTTGTCTTTTTGATGATAGCCATTCTAACAGGTATGAGGTGATATGTCACAGTGGTTTTAATTTGCATTTCTCTGATGATTAATGATGTTGATCATCTTTCCATGTACCTGTTGGCCTTTCACTTATTTTCTTTGGAGAAATGTCTATTCATATCATTTGCCCATTTTAAAAAATTGTATTATTATTATTATTGTTTGCTATGGAGTTGCATTATTTCTTTATATATTTGGATATTAAACCCTTATCAGATATATGGTAAGCAAATATTTTTCCATTCTCTTGGTTATCTTTTCACTTTGTTGATGGTTTCTTTTGTTGTGTAGAAACTTTTTTAGTTTCATATAGTCCTACTTGTTTATTCTTGATATTCTTCCTTGTGCTTTAGGTGTCAAGTTAAACATTTTAACCGGTACCATACTGACATATGTAAATTAGTGAACATCTTTTATAATCCAGTTTGAAGTTGTTAAAAGAATAAAGTAAACTAAAAATAGGTGAAGGGTACAGATTTTGAAGGCTTCATAATTTAAGACATAATATTTCTCAAGATATATATTTGGAGCATCTCAAATATTACTACTATGGGCACTAGGGAATAATTTTCCTCTAGGACAGTCTTACAGCCTAGATAAAGTCACATGGATCCAGGGATCAAATTTCCAGTTTTTCAATTTTTTCCCCCTTCAGAAAATATTGGCAACTTCCTTCCAAGTCACTATGAACAGTTAAAATGCTCACTTCCAGGCTCCCCAGTTACCTTAAATTAGAAAATGAGACTGATTTTATTTAGTTTTTTAAAAGTGTGCAGAGAGTGGGGAGGATTTCTCCTATACTGTTGGTGGGAATGCAACCTGGTACAGTCACTATGGATAAAAGTATAGAGGTTCCTTAAAAAACTAAAAATAGAATTTCCATATGATCCAGCAATCCCACTCCTGGGCATGTACATCGAGAAAACCATAATTTGAAAAGATACATGCACCCCAATGTTCATCCCAACACTATTCACAAAAGCCAAGACATGGAAGCAATCTAAATGTCCATCAACAGAGGAATGGATAAAGAAGACGTGGTACATATATGCAATGGAGTGTTAGTCAGCCATTAAAAAGAACAAAATAATGCCATTTGCAGCAACATGGATGGAGCTAAAGATTGTCATACTGAGCGAAGTGAGTCAGAGAAAGATAAACACCATATGTATTACTTTTATGTGGAATCTTAAAAATAGGCTACAAATGAACGTATCTGCAAAACAGAAATAGAGTTACAGATGTAGAAAACAAACTTATGGTCACTAAGGGATAAGGTGGGGGAGGGATAAATTGGGAGATTGGGATTGACATATACATACCACATATATCAAATAGATAACTAATAAGGACTTGTTTATAGCACAGGGAACTCTACTCAAAACACTATAATGTCCTATATGGGAAAATAATCTAAAAAAGAGTGGATATACGCTATGTAAAACTGATCCACTTTGCTGTACACCTGAAACTATTACAGCACTGTAAATCAACTATACCCCGATACATTTGTTTCTAAAGAAGTATGCAGTAAAGAAGACTGATGTCAATATTGCGGTAGCATGAAGTACTCCCTTTGTCTCTTCCCTTCAATGTATAGCCAGTAAAACACCCATGACTTAACAGAGGTTCCTCTGCCCAACACACGAAGATGCTGGAGACTTACTTCCACAAATCTGTATATCTAAATGAGTGGAGTGGAACACACAGAGGAGGTGGAACTGGGGAAATAGCAAAGGTAGTACCCATGGTTCTGGACCCCCAGTCTTGGTGGCTAAGCCTGCAGCTCCACAGATCCTGCCAGCAGCAGGGGAGGAGTAACTTGTAAACTGAACAACCCCAAATATGGCAAAGGGAACTGTGACCTTAGCATCTCCCAAACCCCCTCTTCCCATGGCAGCAGAGCCCATGACCCAGGTGACTAAACATGACAGGGGTGCCTGTCATCCTGGTGTCCCAAGCAGTGATGCCAGTGACAGCAGTGACAGTGGCAGCAGCAACCCCAGAGGCACAAGAAATGACAATGACAATACCTGGTGACACTTCTAGCAGAGGTGGTAAAGTGAATAGTGCTAATTCTTTAATACAACCAAAAACAGCTCATATAAAAGAAACCCAATACTCGTGCTATAGCACAACCCACCGAAAAAACAAAGGCCTCTAATTACTAGCATGTTGACTCCTTAGAATTAAGGGGGGGGGGAGTTATACTTAAAGAAAAAAATATGTTTGCTACTTCAAATATGCCAGCAGAGAAACAACTCATTAAGCACCATGAAGAACCATGGTAACATGATATCACAAAAAGGAAATGACAGTTCTCCAGGCACCAGACTTAGAGTCACATAATATTATGGTCTAACTGATAGAGAATCCAACAGAGAAGTCATGAAGAAACTCAGTGAGTTGCAAGAAAACTTAGAAAGTCAGTTCAGTGAGCTCAGGAATAAAGCTGATGAGTAGAAAGAATAGCAAAGAGATTGAAACTCTAAAAAGTACCAAAAAATTTCTGGAGCTGGAAAACTCAATGAATGAGATGAAGAACAATTGGAAGGCATTGGAAATAGCAATCTTATGGAAGGAAAATTATGAGGTCAATAATAGAAATTTAGAAATAATACAAGTAGAAGAGGAAAGAGTAGTAAGATATTTGAAAAATGAGGAAATCCTACAAGAACTATCTGACTCTTAGGAAAGGCAACATAGAATAATGGTTATCTCAGAAAGAGGGCTTCCCTGGTAGCTCAGTTGGTAAAGAATCCACCTGCAATGCAGGAGACCCTGGTTCAATTCCTGGGTCAGGAATATCCCCTGGAGAAGCGACAGGCTACCCACTCCAGTATTCATGGGCTTCCCTAGTGGCTCAGATGGTAAAGAACCTGCCTGCAATATGGGAGACCTGGGTTCGATCCCTGGGTTGTTGGGAAGATTCCCTGGAAGAGGGCATGGCAACCCACTCCAGTATTCTTGCTTGGAGAATCCCCATGGACAGAAGAGCTTGGTGGGCTACAATCATGGGGTCTCAAAGAGTTGGACATGACTGAACAACTAAGGAAAGCACAGAGGCTAAAAAGACAACAGGAAAGATGAATGAAATTAAGAGCTGGTTCTTTGAAAGATAAACAAAAATGACAAACCTTCAGCTAGACTCACTGAGAAAGAAAGTGAAAAGTCTCAGATAAATAAAATCAGAAACAAAAGAAGAGAAATTATAATGGTTACCACACAAGTACAAAAGATTATAAAAGAATACTGTTAACAGCTATATGCCAACAAATTGAACAACCTAGAAGAAAGATAAATTCTTAGGATTACACAACCTTCCAAGACTGAATCATCAAGAAAAGGAAAATCTTAATAGACCAATCACTAGTGATAGAGAAACTCCCAAGAAACAGAAATCCAGAACCAGATGGCTTCACAGGTGAATTTTATGAAACATTCAAAGAAGATTAATACCTATACTTCTCAATTCTTCCAAAAAATTGAAGAAGTGGGAATGCTTTCTAACTCATTTTATAATATAGGCTAGCATTACTCTGATACCAAAACCAAACAAGGACTGCACAAAAAGTAAATACAGGGCAATATCTTTGATGAACATAGATGCAAAAATATTCAACGAAGTATTTGCAAACTGAATATAACAATGCATTAAAAAGATAATACACCATGATCAAGTAGCATTTTTTCCAGGGATGCAAGGAAGGTTCAGAATCTGCAAGTCAATCAAAGTGATACACGCCATTAACAAAAACAATGATAAAAATCATATGATCATCTTGATAGATGCAGAAAAAGCATATTACAAAATTTAGCACCCATTTATGATTTAAAAATCTTGATAAAATGATTGTAGTATAAAAGTGCCTCCACACAATAAAGACTCACAACTAACATTATACTCAAACAGTGAAAAAGTGAAAGTTATCTTCCTAAGATTAGGAACAAGACAAGGATGCCTATTCTCACCAATCTTACTCAACATGTTATTGCAAGTCTTAGCCAGAGCAGTTAGGCAGAAAAAGAGATAAAAGGCATCAAAACTGGAAAGGAAGAAGTAAAGCTATCAGTATTTGTGGATGACATAATCTAAAATATAGAAAATCCTAAAGACTCCACTAAACAAGCATTATAAATAATAAATAAATACAGTAAAGATGCAGAGCAAAAATCAATATACAGAAACCTATTCCATTTCTATGCACTAACAATGAATTAACAGAAATAGAAATTAAGACAGCAATTGTATTTGGAATTGTAAAAAGTAGAGTAAAATAGCTAGGAATAAATTTAAGCAAGGAGGTGAAAGACATGTACACTGAAAACTATAAGATAATCTTGAAAGAAATTAAAGAAGATATAATTAAATGGAAAGATATTCTGTGTTCATGGATTGGAAGAACTAACATTGTTGAAATGTCCATGATACCTAAAGCAATCTATAGATTCAATGCCATCCTTATCAAAATTTCAGTGACATTTTTCACAGAAATAGAACAAAAAATCTTAAAACTGATGTGGAACAAAAAAAAAGTACCCAAACACATTTGAATGTTCAGTAACTTCCACAAAACAAATTCTGAATGCTGGCAGAGGACACAAGGCACCCAGAAAGGTAACCCATTCTCTTCAAAAGGAGGTAGGACAAAATATAAAAGACAAAAAGAGAGACAAGAGTTAGGGATGGAGACTGGTCCTGGGGAGGGAGTTGTGAAGGAGGAGAAGTTTCCAAACACCAGGAAACCCTCTCACTGCCAGGTCTGTGGGGAGTTTTGGAATCTCAGAGGGCAACATAACTTGGAGGGGAAAAACACCCACAGAATATGCACCTAACTGCAATGCCCAGTGGAGAATTAGTCCAGATGTTCACGTCTGCCATCAGCGAGCAGGGGCTGAACAGGGAGGCATGGGTTGCAAGCTTAGGGTAAGGACCAGGCCTGAATACCCTGAGGACAATCTGAGGGAGCTAACATGAGACAGCAGCCCAAACTGTGGGATAGTCAGAGAGAGAAAAAAAAAGAGAGAGAACTTTCCCGTGAAAAGCACTAACCTAAGGCACAGCCTGGCCTGCTCACAGAACAAAGGATTAAGTAAATACCAAAGGAGAGCTAGCCAGCTGTGGACTGGCCCCTCGCCCCCCTGGAGGCAGAAAGGCAGGCAGATGACAGCCAGAGCCAGAAGACAAGGGGTAATCTCAGCCCCAGAGACAGCATCCTCCACTAAACTGTGAGCAGGCTCCCAGCTGCTAACCAAGTCTTCCTGAGATCCTGGACAGTTGACAGCTGCCAGCAGGGTCACAGCTGGAGATCAGCTCCCCAGAGGAGACACACGGCACACCTTAGACGGTGTTCTAGCCACGTACCCAGGAAACCCAGCGGCTGGGACCAGGGAGGTGATTAAGACACATAGCCACCCTGGGACAGTGTGCTCACCAAACACCTGGTCACCTGAGCTAGCTAGAGAAGAAAAGAGGGAAGAGGGTGATAAAGGTGACCAGGAGGAGATGGGAACGGTACAAAACGCAAGCCCCATTGAGTCTGTGCCTTTGTGGAGTACCCGAGAACCTGAACCTGAGCAGCTTAGACCTGGGAAGTGCATGAAACCCAGGGCCCACTTCGGACAGTTCCCCTGCAGAGCAACCTGGAGCCTGAGCAGTGTAGACTGGGAAAGAACAGGCACCGTGAGCGGGGGCAAACCTAGTATGGTCCATACACTTCGAGCACTCCCCACACACGCCAGTGATATTTGTTTGCAGTGTTCCTCCCTCCCTACAGCATAATTGAACAAGCGAGCCTAAATAAGTGACCACCTTTGCCCCCTTATGTCAGGGCTAAATTAGACACTGAAGAGACTTGCAAACAGAGGAAGCCAAAATAAACAAAGAAGAGGGAACCACTCTGAAAGTGACAGGTGCAACAGATTAAAATCCTGTACTTAGCATTGACTAAGCATTGGAAGGGGCCTATAGACCTTGAGAAGAAGTATAAGCTGGAACAAGGAACTATCTGAAACTGAACTGACCCCACACTGCCCTCAACAGCTCCAGAGAAATTCCTAGATATATTTTTACTATTACCATTTTTAATTTTTTTTATTTTAAAGTTCTTTATTGCTCCTTTAATTTTAATTTTTATAACCTACTATTACCTTGCAAAAAAAGACCCTATTTTTAAAGCAAATTTCATATAAACATATTTTTTTTTAATAATTTTTATGACTGATTTTGTTTTGCATTTTTAATATTGTATTTTTGAGAGTCTAACCTCTAGGTTTTTAACCTTTGCTTTTTGGTATTTCTTATCAATTTTGTACCTTTAAGAATCTAATCTTCAGTACTCATTTTTACTTAAGGGTGTGATTACTGACTTGATAGTTTTCTCCCCTTTGACTCTCCTTTTTCTTCCCTAGGTCACCTCTGTCTTCTCCCTCCCCCTTCTCTTCTCTACTTAATTCTGTGAATCTCTTGGGTGTTCCAGGCTGTGGAGAACACTTAGGGAACTGATTACTGACCAGATTGGTCTCTCTCCTCTTGATTCCCCCTCTTCTTCTCCTGACCACCTCTATCACCCTCCTCCCTCTATTCTTCTCTATGTAACTCCATGAACCTCTCTGAGTGTTACAGACTGTAGAGAGCAAACAGAGAATTAATTACTGGATAGGTTGCTCTCTCCCTTTTTGATTCCCCTCTTCTCCTCCTGGTCATCTCTACCTCCCTCCTCCCCCCTTCTCTTCTCCATGTAACTTGGTGAACCTCTCTGGTTGTCCCTCACTATGGAGAATCTTTTCACCATTAACCTAGATGTTTTATCATCTGTGCTGTATGGATTGAGAAGTCTTGAGAATACTGCAAGAATAAGACTGAAAGCCAGATGCAGGATGCTTAAATCCAAAACTTGAGAACACCAGAAAACTCCTCTGACTCCAGGGAACAATGAGTGACAAAAGCTCATCCGACAGACTCCATACAAAACAAAACAAAACAAAACAAAACAAAAAACCTCCATACCTACATTGAAACCAAGCTCCACCCAAGAGCCAACAAGTTCCAGAGCAAGACATACCACGCTATTCTCCAGCAACACAGGAACATAACCCTGAGCATTAAATACAGGCTGCAAAAAGTAACACTGACACAAGCTTCCCTAACCAGGAAAGCCTGACAAGCCACTCATCCAACCCCACCCATAGGCAGTAACCTCCACAATAAAGAGGAACCACAAACTTCCAGCATACAGAAAGGCCACCCCAGACATAGCAATCTAAACAAAATGAAGGGGCAGAAAAATATTCATCAGGTAAAGGAACATGATAAATGCCCACCAAACGAAACAAAAGAACAGGAGATAGGGAGTCTACCTGAAAAGGAATTCAGAATAATGATAGAAAAGATGATCCAAAAATATTGAAAACAAAAATGGAGTTACATATAAATAGCTTGGAGACAAGGATAGAAAAGATGCAAGACATGTTTAACAAGGACCTAGAAGAAATTAAAAAGAGTCAATAAATAATGAATAATGCAATAACTGAGATCGGAGGCACTCTGGAGGGAACAAACAGTAGAATAACTGAGGGAGAAGATAGGATAAGTGACGTGGAAGATAGAATGGTGGAAATAAATGAAGCAGAGAGTAAAAAAGAAAAAAAATTACAAGAAATGATGACAAGCTCAGAGACCTCTGGGACAATGAAAAACACCCCAACATTCTAATCATAGGAGTCCCAGAAGAAGAAAAAAAAAAAGCCATGAGAAAATACTTGAGGAGATAATAGTTTAAAACTTCCCTAAAATGGGGAAGGAAATAGCCACCCAAGTCCAAGAAACCCACAGAGCCCCAAACAGGATAAACCCAAGGCAAAACAACACAAGACACATAATAATCAAATTAACCAAGAACAAACACAAAGAGCAAATATTAAAAGAAGCAAGGAAAAAGCAACAAATAACACAGAAGGGGGCTCCCATAAGGATAACAGCTGATCTTTCAGTGTAAACTCTTCAGGCCAGAAGGGAATGGCAGGACATATTAAAGTGATGAGACAGAAAAACCTACAACTCAGATTACTATATTCAGCAAGGATCTCATTCAAATATGAAGGAGAAATCAAAAGTTTTACAGATAAACAACAGCTCAGAGAATTCAGCAGCACCAAACCAGCTCTTCAACAAATTCTAAAAGATCTTCTCTAGACAGCAAACACAGAAAAGGTTTATAAACTCAAACCCAAAACAACAATGTAAATGACAATGGGATCATCAGTTCAGTTCAGTTCAGTTGCTCAGTTGTGTCCGACTCTTTGCGACCCCATGAATTGCAGCAAGCCAGGCCTCCCTGTCCATCACAAACTCCCGGAGTTTACTCAAACTCATGCCCATCGAGTGGGTGATGTCATCCAGCCATCTCATCCTCTGTCACCCCTTCTCTTCCTGCCCCCAATCCCTCCCAGCATTACGGTCTTCTCCAATAAGTCAACTCTTTGCATGAGGTAGCCAAAGTATTGGAGTTTCAGTTTCAGCATCAGTCCTTCCAATGAACACCCAGGACTGATCTCCTTTAGGATGGACTGGTTGGATCTCCTTGCAGTCCAAGGGACTCTCAAGAGTCTTCTCCAACACTACAGTTCAAAAGCATCAATTTTTTGGCACTCAGCTTTCTTTATAGTCCAACTCTCACATCCATACATGACCACTGGAAAAGCCATAGCCTTGACCAGATGAACCTTTGTTGGCAAAGTAATGTCTCTGCTTTTTAACATGCTATCTAGGTTGGTCATAAGTTTCCTTCCAAGAAGTAAGTGTCTTTTAATTTCATGGCTGCAGTCACAACCTGCAGTGATTTTGGAGCCCAAAAAAATGAAGTCTGACACTGTTCCCACTGTCTCTCCATGTATTTCCCATGAGGAAATGAGACCAGATGCCATGATCTTAGTTTTCTGAATGTTAAACTTTAAGCCAACTTTTTCACCCTATTTCACTTTTATCAAGAAGCTTTTTATTTCCTCTTCACTTTCTGCCTTAAGGGTGATGTCATCTGTGTATCTGAGGTTATTGATATTTCTCCTGGCAATCTTGATTCCAGCTTGTGCTTCCTCCAGCCCAGCATTTATCATGATGTACTCTGCATAGAAGTCAAATAAGCAGGGTGACAATTTACAGCCCTGATGTAATCCTTTTCCTATTTGAAACCAGTCTGTTGTTCCATATCCAGTTTTAGCGGTTGCTTCCTGACCTGCATACAGGTTTCTCAAGAGGCAGGTCAGGTGGTCTGGTATTCCCATCTCCTTCAGAATTTTCCACAGTTTATTGTGATCCACACAGTCAAAGGCTTTGGTGTAGTCAATAAAGCAGAAATAGATGTTTTTTTCTGGAACTCTCTTGCTTTTTTGATGATCCAGTGGATATTGGCAATTTGATCTCTGGTTCCTCTGCCTTTTCTAAAACCAGCTTGAACATCTGGAATTTCACGGTTCATGTATTGCTGAAGCCTGGCTTGGAGAATTTTGAGCATTAGTTTACTAGCATGTGAGATGATTACAATTGTGTGGTAGTTTGAGCATTCTTTGCGATTGGAATGAAAACTGACCTTTTCCAGTCCTGTGGCCACTGCTCAGTTTTCCAAATTTGCTGACATATTGAGTGCATCACTTTCACAGCATCCTCTTTCAGGATTTGAAATAGCTCAACTGGAATTCCATCACATCCACTAGTTTTGTTCATAGTGATGCTTTCTAAGCCCCACTTGACTTCACATTCCAGGATGTCTGGCTCTAGGTGAGTGATCATACCTTTGTGATTATCTGGGTCGTGAAGATCTTTTTTGTACAGTTCTTCTGTGTATTCTTGCCACCTCTTCTTAATATCTTCTGCTTCCGTTAGGTCCATACCATTTCTGTCCTTTATTGAGTCCATTTTTGCATGGAATGTTCCCTTGGTATCTCTAATTTTCTTGAAGAGATCTCTAGACTTTCCCATTCTGTTGTTTTCCTAAGAACATGCAAATCAAAACCACAATGAGATATTACCTCAAGCCCAATAGAATGGCTGTTATCATATAGGCAAGAAATAAGTGTTAGAGAAGATGTGGAGAAAAGGAAACCCTTGTACACTGCTGATGGGACTGTATATTGGTTCAACTGCTATGGAAAACAACAGTATCGAGGTTTCTCAAATGATTAAAAGTATAACTACCACAGAATCCATCTTGAATTTCCCTTCTGGGTATTTATCCAAGAATATGAAAACACTAATTTGAAAAGATATATGCACCCCTGTTTTCATCAGAGCATTATTTATAACAGTCCAGACGTGGGGAAAAAAAAAAAGATGCTTGGTTTTTGGAAGGAAAGCTATGACAAGCCTATACTGTGTATTAAAAAGTAGAGACATTACTTTGCCAACAAAGGCCCATCTAGTCAAAGCTATGGCTTTTCCAGCAGTCGTGTACGGTTGTGAGAGTTGGACCATAAAAAATCTGAGCACCAAAGAATTGATGCTTTTGAACTGTGGTGTTGGAGAAGACTCTTGAGAGTCCCTTGGACTGCAAGCAGATCCAACCAGTCCATCCTAAAGGGAATCAGTCCTGAATATTCATTGGAAGGACTGATGCTGAAGCTGAAACTCCAATACTTTGGCCACCTGATACAAAGAACTGACTCATTTGAAAAGACCCTGATGCTGGGAAAGATTGAAGGCAGGAAGAGAAGGGGATGACAGAGGATGAGATGGTTGGATGGCATCACTGACTTGATGGACATGAGTTTAAGCAAACTTCAGGAGTTGGTGATGGACAGGGAGGCCTGGCATACTGCAGTCCATGGGGTCACAGAGTCGGACATGGCTGAGTGACTGAACGGAACTAAATTGAGAAATAGAAACAATCTAAATGATCATTGATGGATTAATGGATGAAAAAAGATCTGGTATACAGTATATGTATCAGGTGGAATACCACTTAACTATCAAAGGATGAAATTTTTTGCCACTTGAAACAAACAACATGGATGGTCCTTGAGGACCATGCTAATTGAAATAAGCCAAATGGAGAGAGACAAATAGTGTCTGATTTCACTCATATGTGGAATATAAAAATAATGAAGTAAAATAAATGAAAAACCAAAGAAAAATTAAAATATAGATACAGAAAGCAGAGTAGTGACTACAAGAGGGGAAAGCTGTTGTAGGGTGTGGGTATGGATAAAGATGCTCAATTGTGTGGTGATGTTGGAGTATGAACTCTGATGATGAGCACACTGTAGCATATACAGAAGTTGAAATACAATGTTGTACTACACTTGAAACTTATATAGTAGTATAAACAATTGTCACCTCAGTTAAAAAGAGAGAAATATGCAATATGCAATATTGCATCTGCAATATGGAAACATTTTTGAAACCAAAGAGATCTTGATGGTGTTTTCATTTTTTTTGGAAATTGTATTAATAGGAAAAAAGTCACTTCTATCCAGTTTTACAGTTCTAAATATCTGTTAAAAAGTGCAAGTTACCAAAGTTGCTTAAGGCAGAACAGTGATGCTCCATGTGGAGTGTATGATTTTTAAGTCCAAATGTGAGCCTCTTCTGTTTCAGCTCCCCTGCTTCTAGGTAGTAGCTTGTAAGAGGTTCATACTGCCTCTTGATTGGGGATAAGGAATAGGATATTTTTTGTCTCTATATCCTGAAACTCCTTGGCCTGCTGTAATCCTAAACTGATCTTGGTCCTGTGTGTTCCCAAGTGTCTTTCTCAGCTTCTCACATGCTCATTTTGAGTATTTTCTGGTTTTGCTTTTTATAGGAATATAAATAAGCAAATTCTGTGCACACCTATTTTGCAACCTGGTACCTAATACTTAAAGGATTTCAACATATTTCAACATTTCAAGTCTTATTTCATTTTATGTAAAAGCCAATCTAACAGTGATTATTTGTCTCCATTTTAAAAGTGAGAAAACTGAGAGTCAGAGAGATGTAATGACTTGTCCAAGAAGAGTTTTTAAACCAAAGTCTCTCTTCTTTCAAAACCTGTGATTTTTCACTGCACCATGATGTCTCCCTAAAGACAGAATAGAGAAGATCATTGTTCCCAGAAGCTCTAGCCATTTAATGATAAATTTCTTATTAACCCTCATAACACCTAAAACAGCAAGAATTCTAACCATTTAACAGCTAGAAAAAGTAAGACTCAGAGATAGTACTATTAGTACCAAGTTAGCAAGAAAAGTTGTTTTATAGTTAAATGCAAAGGAAGCAGATAACACATCTATAAAAAGTGTACTCTTATGACACTTAAATAACTGATTGATAATACCATGATTTGGAACAAACATTCACAAAACTGATTAGTTTTTGTGGTCTAAACACCTATAGTGATAATCCTTTCAAAAGATTTTTATTTGTCTCTTTGGTATCACTAAGTATACTTCTTTTCTAATAGCCCAAGTTTGCAATGAGGAGTATAATTAATGGAATGAAGAAAATGTACCCAATAATTCAAAATTTATTGATACTGTTTCATCTGGAATGGTGGCATTGAATATAACCTTGATTATCTTATTTTTTTTCTTTTAGTTGAACAGTAAAAAACACAAGACATGCTTGTTACTACACTTTTAAACATTTTAGTGAAATATAGCAGTTCAGATAATTGAAAACACAGCACTTCATTACAGTGAGATTATTTTTTCCAGTTTAATGGCTTTTACTTTTATGCTATAGAGTTAATAGAGCTGAATTATTAAATGAGTATGTGTGAAGTGTTCACACTGACCAACAGAAGATTAGACTCCTGCTCACACCCTTAATATACTTACATCTTCACATCTCAGTCAATACAGCTGGCACTTGACCAACCTGGGAGTTAGGGATAGTGATCTTCTGTGCAGTCAAAAATCCATGTATAATTTATAGTCAGCCCTCTGTATCTTTGGTTTCTCCATATTCAAGGTTCCTTCACAACCAAGATTCTGCATCTGAGGAGTCAACCAATCATGGATTTATCCAACCACAGGATGTGTGGTATTGTGGTATTGACTATTGAAAAAAAAAATGGACGCATGTGTTTCAATCCCTTGCTCAGAGGGTCAGCTGTAGTTATATCCTGACTAACCGGCCAAATACTATCTGCAATCAGCTTACCCAATGCAGAGAGATGTTGGTACTCTCATTCTAAAAGCATATACCTCTGATTCTAACTTTTCCAGTTAGTGTTGTTTCAGAGGCAGAACTGTCAGCAAGTCATTGAGCATAGCTCACACACGAGGCTGTTGCGGGACTCATGTCACCTGATTGTTATGCACTCCTTAGTTTCACTTATCTTCCTTCTTACAGCATTTTAATGACTGTATGCTTTCTGTAGCACTCAAATGTACTCTCCACCTGTGCCTACTTTGTCTTTACCTGGCAGCATTGGTTCTACTGGGGATAACTCTGGGAATGAATAGCATTCCTAGGTGTCATAAAGACATAATCTCAAAGAGAGATTGGAATACAAGGCAATAGTGGAAGATGTGGGTTATAAGTAAAGAATTCATAAGTATAAAGTATTTACAGTAGCTTAAACAAACAGCAGTTAGATTTTCTTACAAAATGAGAAGCATGGTGGTAGGCAATTCTTGGCACTGGTTTAGTTTTGCATTAATATATGTATAAATTAGTAGAAATATGAGTTGATCACCTCTTTGAAGAATCTACATCCCGCTCAGAATTAAGTCTGAATGCATGAACATCTCATATCATATTCAGGCTTTCCCACATAAACAGGCTTATCCTTTTTTAACCAGACACCGTCTCCTCTCATACACACACACACTAACACTTTAGCCATAACAAACTACTTAAAGGACCAGATTTGCCACATTTTCTCATGTCTCTGTTCCTTTTATTCATGTTCACTATACTTGTAACATTCTGTATTTCCATCCCTGATGAGCTTTCTCTTCTTTCAACCTAGCCGTTGTGTTTTCTAGGAAAAGCCTTACTTGACCTCATCACACTCATTGTAATCTACATTTACCTTAATCAGCTTAGTTGGTAAAGAATTCGCCTGCAATGCAGGAGACCCCAGTTCAATTCCTGGGTTGGGAAGAACATCTGGAGAAGGGATAGGCTACCCATTCCAGTATTCTTGGACTTCCCTTGTGACTCAGCCAGTAAAGAATGTGAGAGACCTGGGTTTGATCCCTGGGTTCGGAAGATCCCCTGGAGAAGGGAAAGGCTACCCATTCCAGTATTCTCGCCTAGAGAATTCCATGGACTGTATAGTCCATGGGATCGAAAAGAGTTGGGCACGACTGAGTGACTTTTACTTTCACTAGCCTTTATTTCAGTGTATTGTTGTGAGTTGTGAAGTCGCTCAGTCGTGTTGGACTCTTTGCAACCCCGTGGACTGTAGCCCACCAGGCTCCTCTGTCCATGGGATTCTCCAGGCAAGAATACTGGAGTGGGTTGCCATTTCTTTCTCCAGTCAGTGTATTATGATATCTTTCTTATATGTCTATATCTTCCACTAAACTGAGCACATTGAGGACATAGACTTTGCCTTCTCGATCTTTGCATTTCAGTGCTTACCATAATGCCAGTGTACAGTAAGATCACAATGAATGTTGAATGAATACATGATCATTCAATGAGCCTGAGCTTGATTTTCAATGCTGAGAAGTAGGACCATCTTGGTCATGATGCTTAGTGTATGTAGTGTATGTAGTGTAGCTTCATAGATACCATTGCTGGCTCCCTCTCTATAAACTGAAGTCAGGTTGTGGAAGTTGCTTCCAAAGCTGAGTCTACAGCTGGCAACCCAGCTGCAGTGGCATCCAGAAGATACACTATTTGTCCACAAGGAGGAATATATTTTCCTGTTGCCTAGAAAGTATGACTTGTTTCTACCTTAATACATAAAAAAGGGAAACAGTCAGTTTGTTGATAGCAAAATAAAGTGTGGTCTCAGAAAGCCCTTTGTATAAACTTAAATGCATTTTTTAAATAGGAAGGGGAGTATCCTGGATTTGATCCAGGGGTATAAAAGAACTTGCCTGGGAAATCCCATGGTCGGAGGAGCCTGGTAGGCTATATATAGTCCATGGGGTCGCGAAGAGTCGGACACAACTGAGCGACTTCACTTTCACTTTTCACTTTCATGCACTGGGGAAGGAAATGGAAATCCACTCCAGTGTTCTTGCCTGGAGAATCCCAGGGGCGGGAGAGCCTGGTGGGCTGCCGTCTACGGGGTTGCACACAGTCGGACACGACTGACGTAACTTAGCAGCAGCAGCATAAAAGACATTTAAATAGGGGGAAAAAAAACTGGTGAAATCTGAAGTCTAGAATCAATGTTGGTTTCATAGTTTTAACAAATGTTCCATCATGTTGTAAGATGTTAACAATAGGGGAAACTGGACAAAGAGTATATGAAAGTCTGCACTATTTCTGCAACTTTCTGTGAATATAAATGTATTCCAACAGAAGACTTACATTTAAAAAATAGGGAGTAGTTGCACAATCATGTGAATATTCTCAATGTCACTGAATACTTAAAAATGGTAAATTCTATGTTATGTGTATTTTATCACAACAAAAAAGTCAGGGAGAAGAGTAGGCATGCTCGGGGAGAGGGATACTAAGGGTAATAAGATAGCATGTTTTAAGTCTTCTTTGCACTTCTGCAGCATTTGGGGTGCTGTACTAGAAACAGAAAGGTGTTTTAACTCCACTGTTACTGATGAGTCCACCAAGGTTGCATGAGTTTAAGTAATATCATATTTGGACCCTACTTGGGCTGCTTTAATCCATGCTTGAGAGAGAGACCTTGGAGTGTATATTTTTAGAAAAGTGATTCAGATGAGTACAGAGATCAGCCAAACTTGAGAACCACTGCTCTAAGGCTTTTTTATTCACTGCTTTTAAGATACTATTTCTCTTATCTTGAAGATGAAAGCAGTTGGTGTAGGATCTTCTTTAATGTGGACCCTGAGAACTGGAAAGACTCCTACAGCCCAAGGCCAAAACCATGAATACTGCAGTGAAGCTAGCAGAGCAAAGTAGAAGAAATGTCACAGAACTGGGTCAAATACCATGCCTTATGGAAAGCTCCAATTCGAGAAAGGTAATTCCTCTGGAAAATTCTTGATTGTGTATTACAAGCTGAAGTCAACTCCACAAAGTAATCCTCCTGATTCCTCCTCACCCTCCTTACTTCTGAATTTTTGAAAGTACAAGGTTCAGTCTTGGACCTTTGTTGTTATTTACACTCTTTCCACTGGAGATTTCTCTTAGTAGCTTAATTTTAAATTCTTTTTGCTGGTGTTTCCCAGATTTATACCCCCAGCCTGGAGCTGTCCCTTAAATTCCATATTAATACAGCCAACTGCCTCCTTGACATCTCCACTTAGAAATGTAATATGTCCAACTGAACTGCTGATCTTCTCCCCTAGTCAAGCTCCTCCTATGGTTTTCTCCATCTAAGTTAATGGTGAGTCTGCCTTTCTCCTTTCTCAAGCCAAAAACCTGTAGTGATTTTTTTAATACCCTCTTTTTCTCACATCACACATATTGTCTTACAAATATCCTTAACTAGTCTTACTCTTTTTAATCTAACATCCAGACTCTTACAGAGCAAAGCTGTAGAAAATATAAATTTCATCAAAGTATTTTGCTATTGAAAATGTCTGCCTTCTTTAACCTGCCATTCAGTGGTCTATATGACATGCCCCCTCTTACCTCTTACTTCAGTCTTCCTTTTCACCTTTATACTGAAGCTCTACTGACATGCTTATAATTACCTTAAACCTAACAGGTGCTTCAGGAAATCATACATTTGTACATATTTTTCCTTCTCTATGAAATATCTTCCTTCCCACCCTAGATGGTTATTTCCTGAGTCACTGAATGTGTAATTGGTATAGACTCACCTGGTCATTAGCAGAACCCTCACATTAGCAGAACCCTCACCAAGAGACTTGTTTACACTAAAGGAGGTATGACAGTAGGTACACAGTCATGCGAACCACTGGTCCTATCACATACCATGTCACTAAGATGCTCTCAGCCTGAGAGTGATGAAATAAACAGTCCCAGCTGAGGTAGCAGCTCAGCAATGATACTCTGTTGGGTGGGGCATCATCCTAAAGGACCCAGAATACCCTTGACATTAAGCACCAGTGGCTTTGTCCATTCAGGCCACTGTGACACAATGTCACAGATTGGGTAGCTTATAAATGGCAGAGTTTTATTTCTCACTATTCTGGACACTGGAAGTCCATCATCAAGGCACCACCATGGTTGCCATCTAGTGAGGGTCCACTTCGTGATTTGAAACCAGCATCTTCTCACTGTGTCCTCACATGGAGAAAATGGCAAGGGATCTCTCTGGGGTATCTTTTACAAAAGCACTAGTCCATTTACGGGGCTCTGATCTCATGGCCTAAGTACCTCCCTAAGGCCCCACCTACCAATACCATCATACTGGGCGTTAGGATTTCGGTATATGAATTTGAGGGAGTAGTATAAACATTTACACCATAGCAGTCAACATATTGTGTGGTGTTCCCTGTAATAAGAAAACATGCATACAGGAAACAAGAGATACAAATGAGTGGTCTCACTCACCATCACTTCTAGTGACCCACTTTCAGAATTTGTCTGGATCCTCCAGAGAGGGGATGATTCTACAGGAAGCACAACAAGAATCTCAAAGTTTACCTGGAATGGATAGAAGTAGGAGGAAGCTGATGAGTATCAGGTGGGGCCTGGAGACCAGCCAGCTTCAGCATGGGGTCCGTGGTTCATCCTTGTGATTTTCTTCATAGATATTTCCCTCAGGAAAAGCCTACCAGATTCCTGAAGGATCTACTTTCAAAAGTTATACAAAACTCATAGATGATAGTGGAACAAAGTGTGGATGGTAATGGATGATGTGGTATACTGTTCAATTCCCCTTCCTTCCAAAACCTCCAAAATGGAAACAGTTCTAACCCCAGCTCTTGACAGTATAGGTGGCTGGCAGCTCTTAGCTGAGTTCCTCCTCCAGGGTTGTCCTGGCCTGAAGGGAGCCACTCTTCCTAAGGTTTTGTCTACTCTGCATGGCGAGGGAGCCTGTATCCAATAACTGGCTGAGGCAGGGATACATAAGCCCAGACTCCTGACTCACTTTAAGAGAACTCTTAAGGGCCATTCCATCCCTGGTGCTCCATGAGAGATGAGCTGAGGCTTTTGCCTGCCTGTATCACAGATCAGCTTCCTCCTCCTAACCCTGCTTCATAATTCCCCGTAGTTGTTGCTTCTGAGAGCACTCCCAGCAAATGTACTGCCGATCTCGGTATCCAAATCTGGTTCACAGGCCCCCTGACACATGTCAAAGCTTCCTTCATCCCTCCTTTTCTTTCAGTGTAACCCACAGTAGATAGCATTTGCACCATTTTATGTAGGTCTTTCCCCATTTACATGTTTTGCCACTTGTAAGTAGGGAGCATCTGCTTTTTCGGTATGTTATCCACACCTGGCAGAGTGTTTTATCAACTGAAAAACACTACCAGCCCCTATAACATCACCGGATGTTTTCAGTCTGGGATATTAAATTTCAGCATAGAGTTGGATTGACATGTAAGTGAACAAGGGGTTTAATAGGCTTTTGGTGAGTGGTAGGATAATTTATATATACGATTTTTAGAATTTGCTCTAATTGAAGGCTTTTTAAGGAAAATTATTCTAGCTGGTTCTAAATCAGTGTAAGTATAATAGAAGAGTTAGGTATCATGAAGGTATGAACAGGGCTTCCTAAAATTCCTCTTGTATTACCTCAGCAAATATTCATTTTTCTTCCAAAGATTTTTACTTTGGCTCTAGGGATGGAACCCAGGTCTCCTGCATTGTAAGTAGACGCTATACCCTCTGAGCTACCAGGGAAGCCCTTTACTTTGGCAAGTAAATGTATAAATCTTAGAATTTTGTGGTGCAGGTCGGGGTGGGCAGTGCTTACTACCATTAATTACATAAGATTACTGAGAAAATTTTGTAATTAATTTAATAAGACTTATGAATTATTTGGACTTCCCTGGTGGCTCAGACAGTAAAGAATCTGCCTGCAATGCAGGAGACTCGGGTCCGAGCCCTGGGTCAGGAAGATCCCCCAGAGAAGGGAATGGCAACTCACTCCAGTATTCTTGCCTGGAGAATCCCATGGACAGAAGAACCTGGTGGGGTCCATGGGGTTGCAAAGAGTCGGACACAACTGAGTGACTGACACCAACACGGATAATTTAATGAATACAATTAAATTAGTTTTTAAGTCTTAATATTTTATAAAATTTACTAAATCTTGGTACATGTCTAAAGAGAAATAATCCTAAGATCATAGGCAATAGCCTTGAGCTTTTTAAAAGATAAGTAACATTATTCTAAATGATGGATCTTTGATAATAAAAATTACTTACTAGGTCTAATGGATACCTGCCATTTTTTTAAATTTATTTTTTATTGAAGGATAATTGCTTTACAGACTTTTGCTGTTTTCTGTCAAACCTCAACATGAATCAACCATAGGTATACATGTATCCCCTCCCTTTTGAAGCTCCTTCCCATCTCCCTCCCCATTTCACCTCTCTAGGTTGACACAGAGTCCCTGTTTGAGTTTCAGGAGCCATACAGCAAATTCCTGTTGGCTATCTATTTTACATATGGTAACATAAGATTTCATACTACTCTTTCCATACATCTCATCCTCTCCTCCCCTCTTCCCATGTCCATATGTCTATTCTCTATGTCTGTTTCTCCATTGTTGCCCTGTAAATAAATTCTTCAGCACCATATTTCTAGATTCTGTATATAAGTGTTAGAATGTAGTATTTATCTTTCTCTTTCTGACTCACTTCACTTTGTATAATAGGTTCTAGGTTCATCCACCTCATTAGAACAGACTCAAACGCATTCCTTTTTATGGCTTAGTAATATTCTATTGTTAATATATAACAGAGCTTCTTTTTCCATTCATCTGTCGATGGACACCCAGGTTGCCTCCATGATCTAGCTACTGTAAATAGTGCTTCAATGAACAATGGGATACATGTGTCTGTTTCAATTCTGGTTTCCTCAGGGTATATGCCCAGGAGTGGGATTTCTGGGCCATATGGTGGTTCCATTTGTAGTCCTTTAAGGAATCTCCATACCGTCTTCCATAGCGGCTGTATCAATTCACATTCCCACCAACAGTGCAAGAGCACTCCTCCTTCTCCAAACCCTCTCCAGCATCAGCATTTGTAGACTTTCTGATGAGGGCCATTCTGACCAGTGGGAGGCAATATCTCACTATAGTTTTGATCTACATTTCTCTAACAATGAGCGATGTTGAATATCTTTTCATGTGTTTATTAGCCATCTGTATGTCTTCCTTGGAGAAATGTCCATTTAGGTCTTTTATCCCACTTTTTGATTGGATTGTTTGTTTTTCTGGTATTGAGTTGTATGAGCTGCTTGGATGTTTTGGAAGTTAATCCTTTGTCAATTGTTTCATTTGCTATTATTTTCTCCCATTCTGAGTGTTGTCTTTTCACCTTGCTTATAGTTTCCTTTTCTGCACAAAAGCTTTTAAGCTTAATCAGGTCCCACTTGTTTACTTTTGTTTAATTTCCATTACTCTAGGAGGTGGGTCATAGGGGATCTTGCTTTGATTTATGTCATCGAGTGTTCTGCCTATGTTTTCCTCTAAGAGTTTTATAGTTTCTGGTCTTACATTTAGGTCTTTAATCCACTTTGAGTTTATCTTTGTGTATGGTGTTAGGAAGTGTTCTAATTTCATTCTTTTACATGTAGCTGTGCAGTTTGCACAGCACCCTTTATTGAAGAGGCTGCATTTGCCCCATTACATATTCTTGCCTCCTTTGTCAAAAATAAGGTACCCATAGGTGTATGGGTTTATTTCTGTGCTTTCTATCTTGTTCCATTGGTCTATGGTTCTGTTTTGTGCCAGTACCATACCATCTTGATGGCTGTAGCTTTGTAGTATAATATGAAGTCAGGAAGTCTTTCTCCAGACTGCTTTGGCTATTCAGGGTCTTTTGTGTTTCCATATGAGTTGTCTTTTTTTTTTTTTTTTTTTTTTGCTCTAGTTCTGTGAAAAATGCCATTGGTAATTTGATTGCATTGAATCTGTAGATTGCATTTCATAGTATAGTCATTTTCACATTATTGATTCTTCCTACCCAGGAACATGGAATATCTCTCCATCTGTTTATGTCATCTTTGATTTATTTCATTAGTGTCATAATTTTCTGTGTACAGTTCTTTTGTCTCCTTAGGTAGGTTTATTTCTATATATTTAATTCTTTTTGTTGCACTGGTGAATGGAATTGATACCTTAATTGGTCTTTCTGCTTTTTCATTGTTAGTATATAGAAATGCAAGTTATTTCTGTGCATTGATTTTGTATCCTGCAACTTTGCTAAACTCACTGATTAGCTCCAGTAATTTTCTGATATTATCTTTAGGGTTTTCTATGTACAGTGTCATGTCATCTGCAAATGGTGAGCGCTTTACTTCTTCTTTTCCGATCTGGATTCCTTTTATTTCTTTTCTTATATGGTTGCTGTAGATAGGACTTCCAAAATTATTTTGAATAACAGTGGTGAAAGTGGACAACCTTGTCTTGTTCTAGATCTTAGGGGGAATGCTTTCAGTGTTTCACCATTGAGAATAATGTTCGCTATGGGTTTATCATATATGGCCTTTACTATGTGGAGGTAGGTTCCTTCTATGTCCATTTTTTAAAGACTTTTAATCATAAATGGGTACTGAATTTTGTCAAAGGCCTTTTCTGCAGCTATTGAGATGATCATATGATTTTTATCTTTCAGTTTATTAATATGGTATATCACATTGATTGATTTGCATATATTGAAGAATCCTTGCATCCCTGGAATAAACCCAACTTGATCATGGTGTATGAGCTTTTTGATGTGTTGCTGAATTCTGTTCGCTAAATTTTTTTGAGGATTTTTCATCTATGTTCATCGGTAATATTGGCCTGTAGTTTTTTTGTTTTGTGTTGTCTTTGTCTGGTTTTGGTATCAGGATGATGGTGGCCTCGAAGAATGAATTTGGATGTGTTCCTTCCTCTGAAATTTTTTGAAAGAGTTTTAGAAGGATAGGCATTAGCTCTTCTTTAAATATTTGATAGAATTCTCCTGTGAAGCCATCTGGTCCTAGGCTTTTGTTTTTGGGGAGATTTTTTTTTAATCACAGCTTAAATTTCAGTGCTTGTAATTGGGTTGTTCATAATTTCTATTTCTTCCTGGTTCAGTCTTGGAAGATTGAACTTTTCTAAGAATATGTCCAATTCCTCCAGGTTATCTATTTTATTGCCATATAGTTGTTCATAATAGTCTCTTATAATCCTTTGCATTTCTGCATTGTCTGTTGTAACCTCTCCTTTTTCATTTCTAATTTTTTTGATTTGATTCTTCTCTCTTTTTTTTTCTTGATGAGTCTGGAAGTTTTGTTTATCTTCTCAAAGAACCAGCCTTTAGTTTTATTAATCTCTACTACTGTTTATTTCATTTCTTTTTCAATTATTTCTGCTCACATCTTTATGATTTCTTTCCTTCTACTAATTTTGGAGTTTTTTTTTTGTTGTTGTTGTTCTTCTTTTTCCAATTGTTTTAGGTGTAAAGTTAGGTTTTCTATTGATGTTTTTCTTGTTTATTGAGGAAGATAGTATTGCTATAAACTTCCCTCTTATACTGTTTTTGCTGCATCCCATAGGTTTTGAGTTGTCATGTTTTTATTGTCATTTCTTTCTAGAAAAATTTTTATTTCCCTTCTGATTTCTTCAGTAACCTGTTGGTTACTTAGAAGTGTGTTGCTTAATCTCCATGTGTTTGTATTTCTTACCGGTTTTTTTTTTCTTGTAATTGATATCTAATCTCATAGTATTGTGGTCAGAGAAGATGCTTGATATGATTTAAATTTTCTTAAAGTTGCTGAGGTTTGATTTGTGACCCAAGATGTGGTCTATCCTGGAGAATGTTCCATGTGCACTTGAGAAGAAGGTGTATTCTTCTGAATTTGGATGGAATGTCCTGAAGATATCAATGAGATCCATCTCATCTAATGTATCACTTAAGACTGATGTTTCCTTATTAATTTCCTGTTTTGATGATCTGTCCATTGGTGTGAGTGGGGTGTCAAAGTCTCCTACTATTGTTGTGTTACTGTCAGTCTCTCCTTTTAAGTCTGTTAGTGTTTATCTTATGTATTGAGGTGCTTCCATGTTGGGTGCATAGATATTTACAATTGTTCTGTCTTCCTTTTAAGTTGATCCCTTGATCATTATGTACTGTCCTTCCTTATCTTTTGTCATCTTCCTTAATTTAAGGAAGTCCTATTTTGACTGATATGAGGATTACTATCCAGCTTTCTTTTGCTTACCATTTGCATGGAATATATTTTTCCATACTCTCACTTTCAGTCTATATATGTCTTTAGCTCTGAAGTGGGTTTCTTGTAGACAGCATATACATGGTATTGTTTTTGTTTCCATTCGGCCAGTCTGTGTCTTTTGGTTGGAGCATTTAATCCATTTACATTTAAATTAATTATATATATATATGCGTGTGTGTGTGTTCCTATTGCCATTTTCTTAATTGTTTGTGGTTGATTTTGTGTATCTTTTTTCTTTTCTTGTATTTCTTGACTATATAAGTCCCTTTAACATTTGTTGTAAAGTTGGTTTGGTGGTACTGAAGTCTCTTCTGAAAAGCTTTTCATTTCTCCATCAATTTTGAATGAGATCCTTGCCGGGTACAGTAATCTTGGTTGTAGATTTTTCCCTTTCAGTACTTTAAAATATACCCTGCCATTCCATTCTGTCTTGCAGAATTTTTGCTGAAAGATCAGCTGTTAAGTGTATGGGGTTTCCCTTGTATGTTACTTGTTGCTTTTCCCTTGCTGCTTTTAATATTCTTTCTTTGTGTTCAGTCCTTGTTAGTTTGATTAGTATGTGTTGTGGCATGTTCCCCCTTGATTTTATCCTGTATGGGACTCTTTGTGCCCCTTGGACTTTACTATTTCCTTTTCCATGTTGGGGAAATTTTCAGCTATAATCTTTTCAAAAATTTTCTCATACCCTTTCTTTTTCTCTTCTTTTTCTGGGGCTCCTATAATTCAAATGGTGTATTTGATATTGTCCCAGAGGTCTCTGAGACTATCCTCAGTTCTTTTCATTATTTTTACTTTATTCTGCTCTTCATAAATTATTTCCACCATTTTATCTTCCAGATCACTGATTCATTCTTCTGCTTCAGATATTCTGTTAATGATTCCTTCTAGAGTATGTTTAATTTCAGTAATTTGTGTTGTTTATCTCTGTGTGTTTATTCTTTAATTTTTCTAGGTCTTTTTTAATTGATTCTTTCATTTTCTCCATTTTTGTTTTCAAGGCTTTTGTTCATCTTTGCTTTCATTATTCTGAATTCTTTTTCAGGTAGTTTACCTATTTCCTCTTCATTTATTTGGATTTTTATGTTTCTAGTTTGTTCCTTCAATTGCATAGTATTTCTCTGATTTTTCATTTTTTTTTAAAGTTATTGTGTTTGAGGTATCCTTTCCCAGGCTTCAAGGAAAGTTGAATTCTTTCCTTGGAGAAGGTTGAATTCTTTCTTCCTTTTGGTTTCTCTCCTCCTAAGATTGATCCAGTGGTTTGTGTGAGATTTGTATAGGGTAGGATTTGTGCTGAGTTTTTGTTTCTTTGTTTTTCCTCTGATGGGCAAGGCTGAGTGAGGTAGTAATCCTGTCTGCTGATGATTTGGTTTGCTTTTTTGTTGTTTGTTGTTTAGATGAGGTGTCCTGCACAGGGTGCTACTGGTGGCTTGGTGATGCAGGATCTTATAGTCAAGTGGTTTCTTTTGTGTGAGTTCTCACTATGTGATACTCCCTAGGGTTAGTTCTCTGGTAGTCTAGGGTCTTGGAGTAAGTGCTCCTTCTCCAAAGGCTCAGGGCTTGATCTCTGGTCAGGAACAAAGCTTCCACAAGTGTTTTGTTATGGCATTAACTGAGATTAAAAAGAATATCCAAAAATGAGAAACCAAAGATGAACCCCAGACAAATGGCAGTTACAAATCAGGGAAGTAATTAAAATAATGGAATATACACACATACATATACACCCATGAGCAAAGTGAAAACAGTCCAAAAAAAAAAAATACAGTAGATTGATCTGGTGAACAAAGGAAATCATTATATTTACCAGTTAAGAACAAAACTAACTTTAGCACAAACTGGAAAACAAAATTAAAGCAATGTGCCAAGTGGGAATAAAGCAATAAAAACATAACTAAGAAATATGTTGAGAGGAAAGGCAAGAAAGAAAAGAAAGAAAGAATAGATATGCAAAGTTAAATAGAGGTAGATGAAGAAGATTTTGTATATTTAAAGATTCAAACTTGCAAGGGGAAAAGAAAAGTAGAAAGGTAGAACAAAGGGCTTAAATGTAGAAAGAACATAATAGGTTTTAAAAATTAAAATTATAAAAAAAGAAAAAAGAAAGGAAAAAAAAAAAAAAAAAGGAAAACTCCACAGAACTGCAAAAGCCCAAAGTAGAGGCAGAGGTTTATAACAACAATTGAAAGTGTGACTGAATATTCACATGTACATATACACCCATAATCAAAATCAAATCAGTCCAACAAAAATAAAGTACAGTACATTGATCCAGAGAACAAAAGAAACCAAAAAAATATATCTACCAGAACAAAACTAATTAAAGCACAAACTGGAAAACATATAAAGCATGGTGCCAATTGGGGAATAAAGCAATGAAAATAAAACTAAGAAATATAGAGGAAAGGAGAGAAAGAAAAGAAAGAAAGAATAGATATGCAAAGTTAAATAGAGGCAGCCAAAGATTTATATATGTTAAAGATCAACTGCAAGGGGAAAAGAACAGTAGGAAAGGCAAACAAATGAATAAATGTATAAAAAGGAAGGTTTAAAACATTAAAAAAGAGAAAAGAAACAAACAAAAAAGAGGACAACTCCACAAACCTGCAAAGCCCAACATAAAGGCAGAGGTTTATGACAACAATAAAAAATTTGACTGAGGGAAAAGAAAAAAGCTCAAAAGCTTAATCAAATTTCTTAGTGCCAATAAAATCAACAACTACAACAGAGGGGAAAAAGAGGGGAAAAAGAAACATCCAAAAGAATCTACAGAACAAGTAAAAAAATAAGAATAATAAATGCTTTCTTGAATTGCTGCTGTCAGAGTCCTTTCTCTCGCTGGGAGTCACAGTCCACCTTACCTCCCTAGGATGCCCTCCAACACTGTGCTGACCTCTTGGCATGCTGTGAGGGCAGCTCAGATTCTAATCTGGTCCTACTCCTGTATGTCCTTGCCTCAAATGTCCACAGTTATCAGAGCTAGTGTGTTTTCTTTTGTGGGAGCTCTCAATGACCTTTTATATATTCCATTGACACAGAGTCTGCTTAGCTGATTGTGTGGATTTAATCTGCAGTTTGTGAAGATGATGGGAAGGTTTTGGGTCTTCTTCCTTAGCCTTACTGCCCCTGGGTTTCAGTTGTGGTTTTATTTCCACCTCTATATGTGGTTCGTCCACTGGGATATAGCTTCTGAGGCTGCCCTAGAGGGCTTGAGTTTGCCCCTGTGAGGGCCAGGTGTGGAGGTGATGTATCTGCTTGGGTCGCAGGGGTTCTGGCAGCACCAGGTACTCAGGGGGGTTGGTGGCTAGAGCAGCAGGAAATATAGTGCTCTAGAAGGACATGACAACCAGTATTGGCCAATACGCTCCAGTATTCTTGCCTGGAGAATCCCCTCTGTGACAGAGAAGCCTGGGAGCCCACAATCTACAGGGTCACAAAGAGTCAGACATGACCGATGCGACCCTGCGTGCATAGATGCAAGACTTTTTTGGCCTGTGGCAGCTCTGCCCTAGTAAGAGTTGAACGTGAAGGTGGCACAGCTGCTTGGCTGTGGAGACCCTGGCAGTGCTAAGTGTGCAGGGACATGGGCTGCCTCTGCCGCAGGAGTTATGGCCCTATCAGAGTCTTTTTTTGAGTCTCTTGTAGCTGGCAATCAGAAGGCCTCTTTGGCCAGTCTTTCTCCATAGCTCTGCTGATTCAGGCACATAGAGGGGCCCCCCTGGCTGGGGCCCTACTCTGTAGATTGGCATGTCAGGGACTTAAAGGGGCACCCTGGGTGGGGTCCTACTCTGTAGTTCAGTGCATCAGGCATTTGATGGGCCAGCCTCTCTATTGTTCAGCTGCCATTCCTGGACTGTGGTGGGAGAGACTATGGTGATTGTTCCACCCCCTATGCTTGACTCAGCAGTATCACCTTGCTTCCATAGCTGCCCAGTTTTCCTCCACAGGCATTTCCCACCATAATCTCCTCCTTCACATCCCCTCGATTCATCTCTCCACAGTCAACAGCAGCCCTCACCCTGGGATTGCTCCATAATCCCTAAACTCCAGCTCCCAGCCACTGCCCCGTCCAGGGGACCTGCATCCTTGTCTGGGGTATGTATGGCTGCAGCAAGGACTGTCTGATTCTCATTCCATTTAGGCTGCCACAGATCAGCTCTTTCACTCTCAGCCTTACATGTTTCTCCTCTGACTCAGACAATTGCCCCAATGTGGGGATCGGACCCCTGCTTCAGTTTCCCCACTTGCTGAGGGCAGGTCCAGTCCTACTAACACTCTTGTTTTACCCCTTGTTCCTTCATCCTATTAAGTTTTGTGTGGTTCTATATATTTTTTTCCACTGGTCAGATACTCCTGTCCACTCTCAGCTGGTTTTCTGCATGCATTTCTGTGTCTGAAGGTGTATTCCTGATGTATCCATGGAGAGAGATGTACTCCACATCCACCTACTCCTCTGCCATCTTATTCTCCCAATACCTGTCATTTTTAACCAGATTGTATTGAGTACAGTACTTCCCATTTTTACTTAGTCTTTTCAAGTATTAAGTATATCAATTTACACTTCACATAGTGCTAAGCAGTGACATTTGATTTTCTGATGTTTTATTTCCCTTTTGTAAAGAATATTTGCACAGTTAATATACTTGTTCTTTTATAAATACATCCAAATTCTCATTTTAGCTTTTTGTTTATAAAACTGTGCTGCTTGAGAGAGAGTTAGTATAGTTCCTTTAATGACAGAGAATTTCTTTGTGGGCATATCTTTTATGTGGGTGGTGCTATTCTGTTGGCATTATATTTAATGAATGTAAAAGCAACTCCATGACAAAAAATTCAAATTGGTGTCATAAGAACAATATCACACATTGACTGACTGAATATGTCACTGTTATACTGATTGGCTTGGTACTGTGTAAATATGATGTATTTCTAAGGATTTGAACAAATGAATAAAATCCAATAGCTGTTTAGTTACTATAGGAGACAAGCAGAGACACAGTTTTTTTAAAAATATGAAAGTCTAGTATTAGCTATTTCTAGAGGATCTACTACATTAGGAGTCAGGCCTCCTACATTCTAGGTTAAGTCCTGCCTTTAAGAAGATAAACTGAGACAAGTGCTTTTACTTTGCTGGGATTTGATGATAATAATTTTGACCATGTGTTAAATGCCTTCTGTCCTCTCATTTTATAACTCAAATAGGTCTTTATGATAGGCAGAATTATAGTACCCATTTTACAGATTAGAAAACTGAAATTCAGACAATTTAGGTAATCTGCTTGAGGTCATAAACAGCCTAGATTTAATATCAGGTCTGACTATGAAATCTATGCTTTTCTCTAATACAACATTCTGCTTTCTCATTTGTCATCCAGAGGACAAAAACAATAATGCCTGAGGTGTTCAAATGCCTAGTGTGTGTGTGTGTGTGTGTGTGGAGGGAGGGGGACAGAGAATGAGAATTTAATGAGGTGATTGTGGGAAAAGCTGTATATATTGCAGTGTGTCTATGTATCATCATTATTGACTGAGAGCTGTTGATGCATTATATGCTTCAATTTTGCTATCAGAACCTATTTATAATTTTGAAGGAAGCTCCTCCTTTTTTTTTTTTTTTCTAATTTTGGTCCTGCTTCACAGGTTCAGGATCTTAGTTCCCCGCCAGGAAATGAACCCATGCCTGGCAATGAAAGAAAGTCCTAACCACCAGACTGCCAGGCAGTTCCCTGGAAGTTTCTTCTCTTGAAAGGAAAAATGGTACATGAGCGGGATAATAAAGAGCTATCCATGAGCTATATAGCAAATCAAAATATTTGTTTACAGGTATCTATGCATTACAATGACTATAGGCTAGGGAGTGATGTTAAGAGAGGTACAAGAAAGAACTAAGAAGTCAGAAGGATATGAATCCACCTCCTTTGGATTAAAAACAAACAAACAAAAAAACCCTATATTTTATTTAGTCATAAATACATTCACTAAGATCTTTGAGGGTAGTATTTTTATGCCATTTCACAGATGAGAGAAATCAAGTTTAGTGACAGTAAGTAACTTGCCCCATAACACACAGTAGGTAGCACTGCCAGGCTATGGACCCAGGTCTGTGTGATTTCAGTCTCCCTTGTAATCACTAGCTTAAATTGCAGGATAGTGTGTTATTGTTGGGCTTCCCTTGTGGCTCAGCTGGTAAAGAATCTGCCTGCAAAACGGGAGACCTGGGTTTGATCCTTGGGTTGGGAAGAGGCTATGGTTTTTTCAGTGGTCATGTATGGATGTGAGAGTTGGACTGTGAAGAAAGCTTAGTGCTGAAAAATTGATGCTTTTGAACTGTGGTGTTGGAGAAGACTCTTGAGAGTCCCTTGGACTGCAAGGAGATCCAACCAGTCCATCCTGAAGGAGATAAGTCCTGGGTGTTCATTGGAAGGACTGATGCTGAAGCTGAAACTCCAATACTTTGGCCACCTCATGCGAAGAGTTGACTCATTGGAAAAGACTGTGATGCTGGGAGGGATTGGGGGCAGGAGGAGAAGGGGACGACAGAGGATGAGATGGCTGGATGGCATCACCGACTTGATGGACATGAGTTTGAGTACACTCCGGGAGTTTGTGATGGACAGGGAGGCCTGGCATGCTGTGATTCATGGGGTCGCAAAGAGTCGGACACGACTGAGCGACTGAACTGAACTGTGCCATTATTGGGCAGGGGTCGATCTAGATCTAAAACTGAGATTTACTTTTGCTCCTTTGACATTCCCATTCTCATGTCGTTCACAAATACTTTTGTTTTGTCCCCTCCCCCCCTCTTTTTTTTGGTGGAACAAAGTCAAGTTTAAAGACCGACGCTCTTCAGGCTGGCAAAACAAAGCCCTCTATTCAACAAATATGCATTAACCACCTACTACCTACTTGGCACTGCAGTATGTATTGGGATCACAAAGATAAGAAAATTATTAGAATATAATGACACTCATAATAACAGTACTAAGTGCTGTAAGAACACAGTGAATTGAGTGATTGCTTTGAATGTATTTTACTTTAATTTAAGTCTAATACCATTTGTGTGTGTTCTAGCTTTAAATGCCAGTACTGCCATATAGTCCTGGTGCTTTCCTTTTAACTAAAAATCTTTCTTATTCAATATCCTTATTTTTACTTGTGTAGAGAAAGAAAAGAATAAGCAGCTATTTCCAGTATTTTAAAATTCTAATGATTGTTGTGCATGTTTCCATCATAAAGCTTAACACATCAACCGAAACATCAGGTATCTGTTTTTTGCCTGGTTTATATCAAATTGGTATCAGCAAAAGAACACCTGATTGGCTCTTGATGACATCATTGACATTTCTGGGCATGTAGTTGATGCACCAATCATGGAGAGCAGAGCCCCTTGTGAGATAGGCACAGTACTCAAATTAAAGATGCCCAGTGTGTGACTAATCTTGGACTTGAGCATAGATTGATGGCCACATTTAAATGATTGGTATCAGTGAGCAGTACATAAGTTTCTGCAGACTTGCTTGACTTTATAGCTTATCACAAGCATGACAGTGATTTATGTGATTCTATAATATTATTATAAAACCTTCATAATTATGGATTGTTGGTCAAAATCTGAATCAACAGTGAACCTGGAAAATAGTAATAATGCAGATGACATGAATTAATTATGACTTGCTAAATGCAGTTTAGTAGGAAAAATAATTTCAGCAGAGGTCCCAGGGAGGAAGCAAACATTATGAAAGGTGGTTTGAAGGTTGAAAACCAAGGGATTGGCTAATTTGTCATTCCTAATTTTTCTTCTGTATATTTCTCCTACTTTTATTCTTATGAACTCTGGATTTCATTTAAGAATTATCTGAAGTTTTATTTGTAATAGTAGAAATGAATTAAGTTCCTTTTCTTCTGAACCATTAGTGTAATATATATTTCTATGTGCCAGCAGTGTACCTTGAACAGTAATTGATACATTTTTCTCCACAGAAACCAACGCAAAAGTTTAATCTGTATTTTAATAACAGAATTTTTGTGCTATTTAAAAATACTCTAGTCACACCAATTCCGATTGCTTCCTGGTTATCTGATTCTCATAAGTGTTTCAAAGGTCTTAGTTCTCCCATAATTTTCTCTTGAATTTGATGTTCAATGTTATGTTCAATGTTTTAGCATTAAGAATTTGTCTGCATATGTTAGTTTCCTTGAAGGACTCCCAAATAGATCAACCTAGACTTGTGCAAATAGAGTCTGAGTGATCATGATTTCTCATTGTTTCACTACTCATAAAATATGTGTATGTGTCATGTGTACTACCTGTTTTCTGTGGCACCACAGGTCATAGCTATATACTAGGGAGCACTTGGAAATTATTTACTGAATTTGGCTTAATTTGGATGGCTCAGATGAGGGAAAGTTATGATTGAATATGCTGGGAAATTGAGGCAAAGCAAAGTTTTCTGATGAATTGTGTAACCTGCCCATACTGTTTTGCTGCTGCTGCTGCTAAGTCACTTCAGTCGTGCCCGACTCTGTGAGACCCCATAGACGGCAGCCCACCAGGCTCCCCCACCCCTGGGATTATCCAGGCAAGAACACTGGAGTGGGTTGCCATTTCCTTCTCCAATGCATGAAAGTGAAAAGTGAAAGTGAAGTTGCTCAGTTGTGTCTGACTCATAGCGACCCAATGGACTGCAGCCTACCAGGCCCCTCCTTCCATGGGATTTTCTAGGCAAGTACTGGAGTGGCTTGCCATTGCCTTCTCCATACTGTTTTGCTATATATCCTCTTAAAAAACAAACAAACAAACAAAAAAACAACTTGCAGTGTACTGGAGATTAAGGGAGCTTTTGTTGAATAAAAATAGAAGTACATCATTACATGGCTATAATAAAGTACCCAAAACAAGAGCCATTTTGTGGTAAAATAAATGTAAGAGTTATAATTTTAAATATTGTAAATGTACACTTAATGGCATTTAGAACATTCACATTCTAAATGTCCATGGGAACCCATTGCAGTCCAAGTGTCAATACAAAGGCGAGCATCAGAGCCAGTCCCTCAGGGAACCACCAGACCTACCGAAAACATGACCCCAAGTTGTTTTGTCTTGTTTTGTTTTTTTCATTTATTTTTATTAGTTGGAGGCTAATTACTTTACAATATTGTAGTGGTTTTTGCCATACATTGACATGAATCAGCCATGAATTTACATGTGTTCCCCATCCCGATCCCCCCTCCCGCCTCCCTCCCCATCCCATCCCTCTGGGTCTTGTAGAACAATATTCTTATCTCTCAACCTGGCACTAACAAGTCGCTTTTGAATAACAAGAAGGGCAAGAATAATTTGGGAGTTCCAAGGTAGGGTGGAAGAAAGGGAAATTTGTAAGGATTTAGATACTGTTGAATAGAATAAGTCCTGTAGGGGTTCGACACAGTTTCCTTAGTCACACTGCATAAAGGTGATGTTATAGCAGAGAAATTTAGGAATCCACATCCTGCAATAACCACCAATTCTAGAAAACCCTGGAATTGTCTCTTCACTTCAGGTATAAGGTCATTGAGGAAAGTCTTGATGTGCTCTGGAGATAAAGTTTTTCCCTCAAGGGAGATGTGAAGTCTTAGATAATGAACCTGAGGACAAAATAGTTGTATTTTTTCTCTGGAAACCTTATGTCCCTGTTGAATCCTATGTGTTGGTTGTGTGTGTGTGTGTGTGTGTGTGTGTGTGTGTGTGTGTGTGTGTGCACGCGCGTGTGCGCTATGTCACTTCATTCATGTCTGACTCTTTGCAACCCCATGGGCCATAGCCCACAAGGGTCCCATGCCATGGGATTCTCCAGGCAAGAATACTGGAGTGGGTTGCCTTTTCCTCCTCCAGGGGATCTTCTCAACCCAGGGATTGAACCTGCATCTCTTATGCCTCCTGCATTGGTTCTTTAGAACTTGCTTGCCAATGCAGGAGGCGTAAGAAACATGGGTTTGATCCCTGGGTCAGGATACCCCTGGAGGAGGAAATAGCAACCTACTCCAGTATTCTTGCCTAGAGAATCCCACAAACAGGAGAGCATGGAGAGCTACCGTCCATAGGGTCACAAAGAGTTGGACATGACTGAAGCAACTTAGTACACAAAGGAAACCTAGATTTAACCATTTTAGTTGTGGCCTAGAGATCTTGGATTAATTGATACTTTCCCCGTAGGCTTCTGAACAGGGAGAATGGGAAGGTAGATTCTTTTTAAAGAAGTCCTTAAATAATAGGGGTTAGAAAGGGGGAAAGTATATGGTAAATCATCTGGTTTCACCACTAAGATTATTTGACTACTCTAAAGGACTACAGCAGGAAAATGTGAAGCATCGAGGGTGGTAGGGTGCCCATTGACTAGGAATATTATTTCACCCAGTGTGTTTAAGATTATCTGAGAACAGGTTAGAGCAGGTCCCTGGAGGGAAGTCACTATGATCTTCAGTTAGTCGGATTATTTTTCTTTTTGGACCAACTTTAGTTCAGTGTAGCTTTTCTCTACAACATCTGTAGGAGTGCTAGTCTATAGGAGTTTTTAGGGAATTCCTGTAATTTTTTAGGGTGTCTCGAAGGTCTTAGGATGATTTTGATCAAGATGTTTCAGTTGGAGAGCTATCAGTTTTTGTTATGTAGAGTTAGCTGTATCCGTCTGTATATCTTCATGGTTTTATGCTAAAGCATGTGTCTCAGAGAGAGGGGTATTTTGCCAGTGAATATGGTGTCTTTGAATAGTCTCAGTTCACAGAACCCACTAACCCATTAACAAAATTGGTTAATAAAGTAGATATCAAGTAGTCATCTAAGGTTAGACCTGAATAATCTTTCTTAAGTGGTACCTGTAGCTAGAAATTGATTCATTTTCTTACTGTTTGCACTCTTGCATTTTTGACCAATTTTCTTTTTCTCCTTTCTGGTTTTTAAATTCAAATACAGTTTTTAAATTGAAATATATTTGACATGCAATGTTATATTAGTTTTAGGTGTACAACTCAATGATTCAATATTTCTGTGCATGATCAATTGATCACCATGTCTAGTAACCATCTATCTTCATAAAAAGTTATTGTAATATTATTTACTATATTTTCTGTACTGTACATCATATCCCTGTGACTTATTTATCTTATAACTGAAAGTTTGTACCTCTTGATAGGCTAATGGTACAGCCAATATGGAAAACAGTGTAGAGGTTCTTCAAAAAGTTAAAAAATATGGCTACCATATGATCCAGCAATCTGGGTACATATGTAAAGGAAATAGAGTCAGAATCTTTAAGAGATACCTGCACTCCCATGTTTACTGCAGCAGCATTCACAACTTTTAGGACATGAAAACAATCCAAGTGTCTGTCAGTGAAGAAAGAAAATGTGGTATATGGGTGTGTGGTGTGTGTGTGTACATATACATACATATATATGCGTGTGTGTGTGTGTGTATATATATATATATATATATATATATATATATATATATGAACGATGTTCAGCCATGAGAAAGAAGAAAATCCTGCTATTTGTTATAACATGGGTAAATCTTGAGGATGTTTTGCTAAGTGTAATAGTCAAACAGGGAAAGACAAATAGTGTATCATCTCACATATGAAATCCAAAAAGGCTGAACTCATAGAAACAAAGTATTGATAGAATGGTGGTCACAAGAAGCTGGGATTGGGGGAAATAGAAGAGTGTGTGTAAAAGACACAAACTTCCATTTATAACAGAAATAAATTCTGGAGCTGAAATGTACAGCATAGTGACCATATAGTTAAGAAAATTGTACCCTTCAAAATTACTAAGAGAGTAGATCTTTAATGTTCTCAATACAAAAGAAAAAAAGAAGAAGAAGAATTAATGATTTTGAGGTGATTTAGTTATTTACCAACTCTTTTGTGGTAATTATTTTATAATAAATAAAGGTATCAAAAACCACCATGTTGTATATTTTAAACTTACAAAATGTTACATTTATTCACCTCAGAGACCTTCTAGTTAACAATAGTTATTGCACACAACTCAGCTCCCCGGGCATCTGACAGTCTTGTCTCACTTCTGGAAGACTTGGGCTGTGGCTAGGGAACTGTTTCCCTAGCTTGTTTAGAGCTCTTTTGTTGGATTGCCAAGTTCACCCACCCACTAGATAAGCTTATCTATCAAGGGCCAAAGAGAAGGATCACCCTCAAAACCAAAAAGTTTCTGTGAACAATACACTAGTTCTCCTCAAGACCCAATGGTGAAGTGCTTCAGTCTCTTGCAAACAATTCTCCAGCACATCTCAAGGATCCTGTGGGACCCTTAGGCCTTTCTCTCTTTCAGAACAGCATTGTGCTCAGATGACCACCATGCTCACTGCAACAATTTGTCAGCCTGCCCACTGATGAAGATGTCAGTGGTCAATTAGGGTAACAGGCCAAACTGAAAATAACAAACAAGATTTTATTAATTTATTGAAACAGAACAGTTGAGAGATAAAGGATTTAAAAGGTGCCAACTCTGGAGTGTTTCACCTTTCCCCAGAGTGACACTGTATGAGGATTAGGTGACATTCAGTGCAAACAGGGGTGACCCTACCATTGCTGACAAACCCCTCCTGTGGATGTAGGTTGCCCTTTTCTTTCTATGGATGTAGGTTGCTGGGGTCAGGGAAAGAGGGAGGGGCAGGAGTGGAAGTATTAAGTCAGAGTGGGAAAAAACGTTTTACTCAAGGCACCCCCAATTAACCATGGCTTAGTGGATGCACCTGGGAAAGGCGTCATTTGAGGCTTCTGAAAAGGAGGCCTCTGAATGGAAGTACCTGGATGAGGGATGCAGATATGTGTATGAGCATGGTATACCAGGTTGTCCTGAGTCCTTGACAGCAGCTCCCTACAGAACGCTGCAAAGCAGTGTCTGCACCTTTTCTGGTATAGGAAGGGCAGCTTTTCCCCATGAGAACTGTGAGGCAAAGCTTTGTAATTGCCTGTGGTCAGTTCTGAAATGTCAGATTTAGAATTTTGGCCTGGAACAAGACTTCAGCACTAATGAAGAGAAAGAATTTCTTCTAATTCAACATAATCTTTCCGAAACTTTCAGGTGGTATTCATAGGGATCGGGTGTTATAATTCGATTTGGCTATAGATGGTTCTCTGAAATTCACAGGCAATCTTGAATGGTAGATAGCTACATGATTTAATAGTTGTTTTACCATTAATTTTAGGTCCTCCTAGTAATGACTAAAATTTAATTATTATCCTTATTGCTTTGATTTGTGGCATGCTGGGGAACATATCTATCTGTTGGTCAAATTTTGTTGGAAATAACTCCAAGAGATTGTCTGTTCTCCTGCTGTATACTGGGATCTTGTACTCAAAATCGTTTGATATTAGTGTCATGTCAATGGGAACGTTGGCATTTGTTTTGTTATAGTGAAGTGAAAGTCACTCAGTCGTGTCTGACTCTCTGCGACCCCATGTACTATACAGTCCATGGAATTCTCCAGGCCAGGATACTGGAGTGGGTAGCCTTTCCCTTCTCCAGGGGATCTTCCCAACCCAAGGATCGAACCCAGATCTCCCACATTGCAGGCAGATTCTTTACCAGCTGAGCCACAAGGGAAGTCCAAGAATACTAGAGTGAGTAGTCTGTCACTTCTCCAGGGGATCTTCCCAACTCAGAAATCGAACTAGTGTCTCGTGCATTGCAGGTGGATTCTTTACCAACTGAGGTATCATGGAGGCCCTTGTTATAGGCTTTGCTATAGAGTGATATTATAATACTTTTTGTTATATTAGGATTTGATTTGGAGTCACTTTAGAAAAGGGGGAAACTAACAGAGAGGGAGACTGTTTTTGGTTTTTAGAATTACTTTTTTCTGACTTTTCATATACCTGTGAGTATAAGTGAAAAATATTACCCCATTTGAAGAAATAATGTCATACAAATATTCTGCTCTTGGTGCTATTACACATGACCTATCCTCATATAGTCTTATTTCATTTCCAAGAGAAATCCAAGCTTGGCAGGATATTGCCATTTAATTTTGTTTGTTTGCTTGTTTAACAAACCCTCATTTATTGAGTCATAGAATTATAGAGCTGGAAGAATCCCAAGAGTATGTTTGAACATACTCAAGGCCTACAGGGAGCCACAAGGAGCTAGGAAGAGGCAGGAAAGAATTCTTCTCTAGAATCTTCAAAGGGAGCATGGCCCTATTGACACCATAAATTCAGACTTTTAAATCCAGAACTGGGAGGGAATAAATTTCTTTTTTAAGCCAACCAATTTGTATACTTTGTTACAGCAGTCCTAGGAAAGTAGTACATCTCCTAATAATCAAAGTAAGTTTCATGACCAAGCCCAGAGTCAGTGTAGGAAGAGGCTAGAAAAGGGTGTGGATACCAAAGTTGATAGGAGGCCACCAATTATGTCTATCAGATTGCCATCTTTCTCTTTGTAATTCATGTCCCGGTACATACATCTTATCCCATCAAGGCACTGGGCTTAGATTTGAATCTGGAGTCTTGTTATGTAAATAATGTGCAGGTGCAGATGAAGAGACTTTGATATAACTCCTCAAATTCAGAGACCTGTGAACTAAGAAAACAAGTATCCTTCCCATCACATACCCAGTATACTGTGGCAAGACAGGATTGTGATAATTGCAACAGGAAAACTGTCTTCCAAAAGGGGATGGGATATGAGGCAGAAAGTACCAAGAATTCACTGGTTCATAGAAGTTCTGAAATCCAACTGAGCAACTGATACCAATTCCTCCTGCTCCAGAGGTGGGGAATTTTTTAAGTTAAAAAAAAAAAAATCTGGACTTAGAATTAGGAGACACTTTATTTGAAAGGATTATTGTAAGAGGGCAAAAGAGGACTATTACAATAGGAAGAAGGTTGCGACCATGAGATTTGCAGATGTCTAAATGATCAGGCAGAGAAGAGATTCTCTTTTATAGGGATGAATAAACAAGTCTAGAAACAACCAGGTGCACGGAAGTGGGATGAATGTGACTGGCTTGATCAGACAGTAGATCAAAGAACATTTTACACCGAGGCCTGCCTATTCTCAGAAGGGCTGTTAAGGTTGTATGCTGGCTCAGACTCGGGGTGGGCCAAAGTTCAAGGACCTGGAAGGATGGGAGAATGATAACCAAAGTTTTGTTCCAGTTGATCAGTGGGGATAGAACAGTAAAATGAATTGCTTATGAGGTAAAAAATGGGAACTTGGAGAGATCGTATGTGACCTTGTCCTAGTTAAATTGGGGAGGAGGGCACTGTAATCACAAGGCTTGGGTAGATTTCAGTGTTCCCACAGTCTATACCCATTAAATATTCCCACTATACCAGGAAATCAGTGCTCTCTAGGAATAATAGTTAAGTTTTATTTCTTTATTTATTTGTCTCTTGTTTTTAGTACAAGTCCCCAGGATATCTGAAATTACCTTAATCCTTTATTTTGTCTAATGGCTTCCTTGGTGGCTCAGTGGTAGAGAATCTGCCTGCCAAGCAGGAAATGTGGATTCTGTCCCTTGGTTGGGAAGATTCCCTGGAGAAGGAAATGACAACCCACTCCAGTAATCTTGCCTGGGAAATCCCATGGCCAGGGGCACCTGGCAGGCTACTGTCCAGAGGGTTGCACGAGTCAGACATGACTGAGCATGCACACATGCATGCACTAGGGTATGAGTCTCCTCTAACCCTTGGAATTTCTTGCACTTAAGTCTTGCTGGCTTCTGGAGGATACCAGAGGCGGGTTCATCCCACATTGACCCTAACGTCCTTTCTATCTATAGCAGCTAGAAAGCCAAAACCTATGCTTTCTAAACTCCCTTGTTTGGGATGAGATTTAGATTTTTCAGATTAGATCTTAATTAGAAATTGATTGAAGTGGGAGAGAGGCTGTGGTCAGTGATGCATCCAGTTTGCTGATACAGATCCAGCAGATGTGGAATGGCTTATAATTGCCTTCGTAATCCTCCAGTCACAGCCAAAGCACAACTGAAAGCCACATTTGCACCAGCATCTTTTAATTCATGGATGATGGGGGTGTGCCCTTGGATCCAGCAGTTTAGACAGCAGCCTCCTATATCAGCTTCTTGATTTGCCATCTTTCCAACTGACCAAGGATAGCAGTTTCCTTGACACGTTGGTTCCATGGTGGTGTTCTGGGAATTAATACAAGATACAGCCTAAGCCCTGCTTCTTTAGACTTCCCACAACTCTGTAAACACTTAATTTTCTGCAGTAAATACATTTTTTTTTTTTTTTTTGCTTTAAATAGCTTGAGAGATTTCTGTTCATCTATAGTTAAATCCTGACTGATACACAGCCGGTTCTTTCTTGGCTCTGCAGGGACACCTTCCAGACACTAAAATACAGAGTTTCTGATGCCTGGTATTGACATGTCTAAAGTAAATGCTTGGGGGGGGGGTGCATTCCTAAGATGGCGGAGGAATAGGACAGGGAGAACAATTTCTCTCCCACAAATTCATTGAAAGAACATTTGAACACTGAGCAAATTCCACAAAACAACTTCTGAATGCTGGCAGAGGACATCAGGCACCCAGAAAGGCAGCCCATTGTCTTCAAAAGGAGATAGGACAAAATATAAAAGAAAAAAAGAGATACAAAAGAGGTAGGGATGGAGATCCGTCCCAGGAAGGGAGTCTTTAAAAAGAGAGAAGTTTCCAAACACCAGGAAACACTCTCACCGGTGAGTCTGTGCCTTGGAACCTCAGAGGGCAAGATAACTGGGAGGAAAAATAAACAATTAAAACCCACAGATTATGTGCCTAATGGCAACTCCCAGTGGAGAAGCAGCGCAGACACTCGCATCTGCCACTAGCAAGTGGGGACTGGACAGGGAGAAGCGGGCTGCATTGCTTAGGGTAAGGACTGGGCATGAATGCCCCAAGGGCAATCTGAGGGAACTAACTTGAGATAGCAACCCAGACTGTGGGATAGCTTTCCCACGAGAAGCCCTAACCTAAGAGACTGCCAGGCCCACTCACAAAACAAAGGATTGAGCAGAGCTAGCCGACTGTGTACCAGCCCATCCCCCTCCAGAGACAGGTAGGCAAGGGCAGCCAGAGCCTGAAGAGGGCGATCACAGCCCCAGAGAGGCATCCTATACCAAACTGCAAGCAGGCTTCGTTGCTAACCAAGACTTCTTGGGATTCTGGATGGTCAACATCCACCAGGAGGTGGAGATCAGATCTCAGCCAGAGATCAGCTCCCCAGAAGAGACACATGGCACACCTGAGAAGGCACACCAGTTGTACACCCAGAAAACCGAGCAGCTGGGATGGGAGAGGTGATAAGACACAGCCCCCAAGTGGGGGCAACTGTGCGCGCCAAGCACCTGGTCACCTAAGCTGCTCCGACCTGGGAAGGGCACAAAACGCAGGCCCAACCAAGTCTGTGCCTTTGTGGAGTACCTGAGAACCTGAACCTGAGTGGCTTAGACCTGGGAAGTGCATGCAACCCAGAGCCTGCCTCAGCTCCCAGCAGAGCAACCTAGAGCCTCAACAGTGTAGACTGGGAAAGCACACATGCCATGAGCGGGGACAAACCCAGTGTGGCCGAGACATTGTGAGCACTCCCCACACATGCCAGTGATATGTTTGCAGTGTTCCTCCCTCCCCACAGCAGGACTGAACAAGAAAACCTAAAAAAGTGACCACCATCGCCCCTTTGTGTCAGAGCAGAAATTAGGCACTGAAGAGACCGGCAAACAGAAAAAGCTAAAATAAACAGAAGGAACCGTTTTGGAAGTGACAGGTGCAGTAGATTAAAACCCTGAAGTTAGCACTGACTACATAGGAAGGGGCCTATAGACCTTGAGAATTATAAGCCGGATCAAGGAACTATCCGAAAATGAACTGACCCCACACTGTCCACAAAAACACCAGAGAAAGTCCTAGATATATTTTTACTATTATTTTTTAATTAATATTTTTATATTTTTAAGTCCTCTATTGCGCCTTCAATTTTTATTTTTATAACCTATTATTACTTTGCAAAAAAGATCCTATTTTTAAAGCAAACTTCATATATATATACACATATATATTATATAATTTTTGTGACTTTGTTTTTTTCTTTAATATAATATTTTTGAGAATCTAAACTCTACTCTAGATTTTTAATGTTTGCTTTTTTGTATTTGTTATCAATTTTGTACCTTTAAGAACCCACTCTTCAGTACCCATTTTTACTTGGGAGCGAGATTACTGGCTTGATTGCTCTCTCCCCCTTTGGACTCTCCTTTTTCTCCACCAGATCAACTCTATCTCCTCCCTCCCCCTTCTATTCTCTAACTAATTCTGTGAATCTCTTTGTGTGTTCTGGGCTGTGGAGAACACTTAGCATACTGATTACTGGCGAGATCTGTCTCTCTCCTTTTGATTCCCCCTTTTATCCTCCTGGCCACCTCTGTCTCCTTCCTCCCTCTTCTCTTCTGTGTGTAACTCTGGGAACATCTCTGAGGGATCCAGACTGTGGAGAGCCCATAGGGAAGTGATTACTGGCTAGCTTGCTCTCTCCCCTTTTGATTCTTCCTCTTCTCGTCCTGGTCACCTCTATCTCCCTCCTCCATGTTCTCCTCTCCAGGTAATTCTGTGTACCTCTCCAGGTGCCCCTCACTGTGGAGAAACATTTCACCATTAACCTAGATGTTTTATCATTGGTGCTGTATAGATGGAGAAGTTTTGAGGTTACTGTAAGAATAAGACTGAAAACCAGAGGCAGGAGGCTTAAGTCCAAATTCTGAGAACACCAGAGAACTTCTGACTCCAGGGAACATTAATTGATAGGAGCTCATCAAATGCCTCCACACCTACACTGAAACCAAGCACCACCCAAGGGCCAACAAGTTTCAGAGGAAGACATACCACGCAAATTCTCCAGCAACACAGGAACATAGCCTTGAGCTTCAACATACAGATTGCCCAAAGTCACACCAAATCCATTGACATCTCAAAACTCACTACTGGACACTTCACTGCACTCCAGACAGAAGAAATATAGCTCCACCCACCAGAACACCGACACAAGCTTCCCTAACCAGGTGACCTTGACAAGCCACCCGTCCAACCCCACCCACAGTGAGGAACCTCCACAATAAAAAGGAACCACAAACTGCCAGAATACGGAAAGGCCACCTCAAATACAGCAATATAAACAAGGTGAAAAGGCATAGAAATACCCAGCAGGTAAAGGAACAGGATAAATGCTGACAAGACAAAACAAAAGAGGAAGAGATAGGGAATCTACCTGATAAAGAATTTCAAATAATGATACTGAAAATCATCCAAAATCTTGAAAACAAAATAGAGTTAATGATAAATAGCCTGGAGACAAGGATCAAGAAGATGCAAGAAAGGTTTAACAAGGGTCTAGAAGAATGACTGGCTGAATGGATACAAAAACAAGATCCTTATATATGTTGTCTACAAGAGACCCACCTCGAAACAAGGGACACATACAGACTGAAAGTGAAGGGCTGGAAAAACATATTCCACGGATATAGAGACCAAAAGAAAGCAGGATTAGCAATACTCATATCAGATAAAATAGACTTTAAAACAAAGGCTGTGAGTAGAGACAAAGGACACTACATAATGATCAAAGGATCAATCCAAGAAGAAGATATAACAATTATAAATATATATGTACCCAACATAGGAGCACCGCAATATATAAGACAAATGCTAACAAGTATGAAAGGGGAAATTAACAACAACACAATAATAGTGGGAGACTTTAATACCCCACTCACACCTATGGATAGATCAACTAAACAGAAAATTAACAAGGAAACACAACTTTAAATGATACAATAGACCAATTAGACCTAACTGATATCTATAGGACATTTAACCCCAAAACAATGAATTTCACCTATTTCTCAAGTCCACATGGAATCTTCTCCAGGAGAGATCACATCCTGGCTCATAAATCTAGCCTTGGTAAATTAAAAAAAAAAAAATCATTTCAAGCATCTTTTCTGAACATAATGCAGTAAGATTAGAGGTCAACTAAAGGAAAAAAAAAACTATTAAAAACACAAACATATGGAGGCTAAACAACACACTTCTGAATAACCAACAAATCACAGAAGGAATCAAAATATGCATAGAAATGAGTGAAAATAAAAACACAACAACCCAAAACCTACGGGAATCAGTAAAAGCAGTGCTAAGGGGAAGGTTCATAGCAATGCAAGCTTACCTCAAGAAACAAGAGAAAAATCAAATAAGTAACCTAACTTTAAACCTAAAGCAACTAGAAAAGAAGAAATTAAGAACTCCAGGGTTAGTAGAAGGAAAGAAGTCATAAATATTACAGCAGAAGTAAATGAAAGAGAAACAAAGGAGACTAGATAAAAAATCAACACAACCAAAAGCTGGTTCTTTGAGAAGATAAATAAAATAGACAAGCTACTAGCCAGACTCATTAAGAAAAAAAGAAGAATCAAATCAACAAAATTAGAAATGAAAATGTAGAGATCACAGAAGACAACACAGAAATACAAAGGATCATAAGAGACTACTATCAGCAACTATAAGCCAATAAAAGGGACAACTTGGAAGAAATGGACAGATTCATAGAAAAGTATAACTTTCCAAAACTGAACCAGGAAGAAATAGAAAATCTGAACAGACCCATCACAAGCACAGAAATTGAAACTGGAATCAGAAATCTTCCAGCAAACAAAAGCCCAGGACCAGATGGCTTCACACCTGAATTCTATGAAAAATTTAGAGAAGAGCTAAAACCTATCCTACTTAAACTCTTCCAGAAAATCTCAGAGGAAGGTAAACTTCCAAACTCATTCTATGAGGCTACCATCACCCTAATATCAAAACCTGACAAACATGCCACACAAAAAAGAAAACTACAAGCCAATATCACTGATGAACATAGATGCAAAAATCCTTACAAAGTTCTAGCAAACAGAGTCCAACAACACATTAAAAAGATCATACATCATGACCAAGTGGGCTTTATCCAAGGGATGCAAGGATTCTTCAATATCCATAAATCAATCAATGTAATACACCACATTAAGAAATTGAAAGATAAAAACCATATGATTATCTAAATAGATGCAGACAAAGCCTTTGACAAAATTCAACATCCATTTATGATAAAAACCCTCCAGAAAGCAGGCATAGAAGGAACCTACCTCAACATAATGAAAGCTATATATGACAAACCCACAGCAAACATTATCCTCAATGGTGAAAAGTTGAAAGTTTTCCCCTAAAGTCAGGAAAGACAAGGGTGCCCACTCTCACCACTACTATTTAACATAGTTTTGGAAGTTTTAGCTACAGCAATCAGAGCAGAAAAAGAAATAAAAGGAAATCAGTTAGGAAATGAAGAAGTAAAACTCTCACTGTTTGCAGCTGACATGATCCTCTACATAGAAAACCCTAAAGACTCCACAAGAAAATTACTAGAGCTAATCAATGAATATAGTAAAGTTGCAGGATATAAAATTAACACACAGAAAACCCTTGCATTCCTATACACTAACAATGAGACAACAAAAAGAGAAATTAAGGAAACAATCCATTCACCATTGCAACAAAAACAATAAAATACTGAGGAATATATCTGTCTAAAGAAGCAAAAGACCTATATATAGAAAACTATAAAACACTGGTGAAAGAAATCAAAGAGGAGGCAAATAGATGGAGAAACATACCGTGTTCATGGATCAGAAAAATCAATATAGTGAAAATGAGTATACTACCCAAAGCAATCTATAGATTCAATTCAATCCCTATCAAGCTACCAACGGTATTTATCACAGAACTAGAACAAATAATTTCACAACTTGTATGGAAAAAAAAAAAAAAAAAAAAACCCTCGAATGGCCAAAGCAATCTTGAGAGAGAAAAATGAAACTGGAGGAATCAACCTGCCTGACTTCAGACTCTACTACAAAGCCACAGTCATCAAGACAGTATGGTACTGGCACAAAGACAGAAATATAGATCAGTGGAACAGAGTAGAAATCCCAGAGATAAATCCACGAACCTATGGACACCTTATCTTTGACAAAGGAGGCAAGGATATACAATGAAAAAAAAGACAACCTCTTTAACAGAGGTGCTGGGAAAACTAGTCAACCACTTGTAAAAGATTGAAAATAGAACACTTTCTAACACCATACACAAAAGTAAACTCAAAATGAATTAAACATCTAAGCATAAGACCAGAAACTATAAAACTCATAGAGGAAAACATAGTCAAAACACTCTCCGACATGAATCACAGCAGGATCCTCTATGACCCACCTCCCAGAATATTGGAAATAAAAGAAAAAAATAAAGAAATGGACCTAATTAAAATTAAAAGCTTTTGCACAACAAAGGAAGCTATAAGTCAGTTCAATTCAGTCCAGCTGCTCAGTCATCTCTGACTCTTTGCGACCCCATGAATCACAGCATGCCAGGCCTTCCTATCCATCAGCAACTCCTGGAGTTCACTTAAACTCATGTCCATCGGGTCAGTGATGCCATCCAGCCATCTCATCCTCTGTCGTCCCCTTCTCCTCCTGCCCCCAATCCCTCCCAGCATCAGGGTCTTTTCCAATGAGTCAACTCTTCACATGAGGTGGCCAAAGTATTGGAGTTTCAGCTTCAGCATCAGTCCTTCCAATGAACACCCAGGACTGATCTCCTTTAGGGTGGACTGGTTGGATCTGCTTGCAGTCCAAGGGACTCTCAAGAGTCTTCTCCAACACCACAGTTCAAAAGCATCAATTCTTCGGCGCTCAGCTTTCTTCACAGTCCAACTATCACATCCATACATGGCCACTGGAAAAACCATAGCCTTGACTAGACGGACCTTTGTTGGCAAACAAAGGTCTCTGCTTTTTAATATGCTATCTAGGTTGGTCATCACTTTCCTTCCAAGGAGTAAGCGTCTTTCAGTTTCATGACTGCAATCACCATCTGCAGTGATTTTGGAGCCCAAGAAAATAAAGTCTGACACTGTTTCCACTATTTCCCCATCTATTTCCCATGAAGTGATGGGACCAGATGCCATGATATTAGTTTTCTGAATGTTGAGCTTTAAGCCAACTTATTCACTCTCCTCTTTCATGTTTATCAAGAGGCTTTTTAGTTCCTCTTCACTTTCTGCCATAAGGGTGGTGTCATCTGCATATCTGAGGTTATTGATATTTCTCCCAGCAATCTTAATTCTAGCTTGGGCTTCTTCCAGCCCAGCGTTTCTCAAGCAAGATGAAAAGACAGCCATCAGGATGAGTGAAAATAATAGCAAATGAAGCAACAGACAAAGAATACAGAAAATATACAAGCAGCTCCTGCAGTTCAATTCCAGAAAAATAAAAGACCCAATGAAAAAATGGGCCAAAGATCTAAACAAGCATTTCTCCAAAGAAGACATACAGATGACTAACAAACACATGAAAAGATGCTCAGCATCACTCATTATCAGAGAAATGCAAATCAAAACCACAGTGAGGTACCATTTCACGTTGGTCAGAATGGCTCCTATCAAAATGTCTACAAGCAATAAATGCTGGAGAGGGTGTGGAGAAAAGGCAACCTTCTTGCACTGTTGGTGGGAATGCACACTAGTACAGCCACTCTGGAGAACAGTGTGGAGATTCCTTAAAAAATTGGAACTAGAACTGCCATATGGCCGAGCAATCCCACTGCTGTGCATACACACTGAGGAAACCAGAATTGAAAGAGACACGTGTACCCCAACGTTCATTGCAGCACTGTTTATGATAGCCAGAAGATGGAAACAACCTAGACGTCCATCAGAAGATGAAAGGATAAGAAAGCCGTGGTACATATACACAATGTAATATTACTCTGCCATTAAAAATAATACATTTGAATCAGTTCTAATAAGGTGGATGAAACTGGAACCTATTATACAGAGTGAAGTAAGCCGGAAAGAAAAACACCAATACATTATGCTAAGGTATATATATGGAATTTAGAAAGATGGTAACAATAAACCTGTATACCAGATAGCAAAAGAGATATAGATGTATAGAACAGTCTTTTGGACTCTGTGGGAGAGATTGAGTGTGGGATGATTTGGGAGAATGGCATTGAAACATGTATATTATCATATGTGAAACGAATCACCAGTCCAAGTTCAATGCATGATACAGGAATCTCGGGGCTGGTGCACTGGGATGACCCAGAGGGATGGGATGGGGAGAGAGGTGGGAGAGGGGGTTCAGGATGGGGAACACATGTACACCCATGGCAGATTCATGTCAATATGGCAAAACCAATACAATAATGTAAAATAATTAGCCTCCCATTAAAATAAATAAATTTATATTAAAAAATAAAATAAAGTAAATTTTGGACTACTAGGCTGTCACTGATTGTATACTCTGCTTGACAGCTAGTTTAAATTAATGTAGACTGTTGTTGCCTCCTTCCTTATTCATTCTCTCCAATAAAATACTTGCCTTTTAAAGTTGATAAACCTACTGGAAGAAGACGAAAGCATAACACATTCCTTCAAAAATGATGTCAGGTTAATTCACTTTCCTTTTCAGTTGGTATGTTGAGAAACATATAAGCAAGTTAATTACAGCTAAATATTTTTCAGAAGCTTTAATTAATTCATTAGTGATTTGGAGAGTGTAGCCAGCACACCCACTGCTTTAACAATTAAAAATTAACGCAAGTCTTTTAAAACATATATCCTAGAGAATTAAATGGAGATATAGCTTTACATATCACCTCTATCTCTTTAAAATATATACAGCATACTAACACATATATATGGAATTTAGAAAGATGGTAACGATAACCCTATATGCAAAACAGAAAAAGAGACACAGAAATACACAACAGACTTTTGAACTCTGTGGGAGAATGTGAGGGTGGGATATTTCAAAAGAACAGCATGTATACTATCTATGGTGAAACAGATCACCAGCCCAGGTGGGATGCATGAGACAAGTGCTCGGGCCTGGTGCACTGGAAAGACCCAGAGGAATCGCGTGGAGAGGGAGGTGGGAGGGGGGATCGGGATGGGGAATACGTGTAAATCTATGGCTGATTCATATCAATGTATGACAAAACCCACTGAAATGTTGTGAAGTAATTAGCCTCCAACTAATAAAAAAAAAAAAAATCTGAGGTTGGAAAGGAGTCAGTCAAAAAGATGCCGGCACACTGGACCCAAAGTGTCCTTATGTAACAGAGCAACATGGGCAGAGCCCTTCGCAGGTAGCCCTTGCTGTGCCGTATTACTCCGCCTCCTGTTACTAGGCAACAGGACTTGCTCGGCCATTGGTCAGTGCCTCACTGGCCCCACCCACAAGCAACCAACCATCAATGAGCTACCTACAGGTCCTTGCCCTGCTCAGCTATTGGTCAGCACTGCCATGGGCCCTACCTACTGATAACGGTCAAGGAGGGGTGACTGGGGAATTGATTCAGTCAAGAGTCAGTGGTGCACTGGTGAACTGACTCTTGACTTTGAGCACCTTCCTTTTTCAAAAAGCAAAAATCAGGAATTGATTTCTGCTAGATGGGGCCAGTTGAGTTTCCCTACTCAATATGAGAGTTGAAGTGTCCCCAACAATTTTAGTGGAGGAGACATTTAAAACTGTCTTTGCTCTGATGTGTAATCTTATGGAGACTGTGTATTGACCTTTGGGCAGCAGACTGAGGATTCACCAAGTCTGGGGGTCGCTGAAGCTCATCACAGTAGATAAAATATCCAACCTGTTCTTAATTACCTTTGTCCACTTAAAGTGCTTTCTCTTAAGTTCCCTAAGCCCTTCAAGAACCCCCAACAGGCAGAAGGTGATCTAGAGATGAAGTGCTTAGAGGACTCTGAAGGGATGAAGTGGGACAGAAAGGGTTCGGCAGATGTTCATGGAGGGATGAAAGAAGCATGAGTGTTGAAGTGGCACATATAAGTCAAAGGATAAAGGGAACGGAAAGGAAGTTTGAAAGTCATGAGGAGGAGCACCATGCCCCTGAATCACCACTGCCCAGAATCAGACACACAGACATGTCAGCAGTGGGAAAGTTATATCACAGCCTCCCTCAGCATCCACTAGCCCATGTTGATGGGCACAGTGGTGCACTGTGATGTCTAAGCCCCCCAAACTACTATTGGCTGGCGCAGTGCCTAACGGACCAATCAGATTGAAGGGTGTGGCTCCTCATTGTCCTCAAAGGGTATAAATAGGGAGGTCAGAGGCTGAAAGTCCGGGTTAGGCCACTTCTTGGCACCATCATGACTAACGCAACCAGGAAGCCATGGCAGTCAAGAGGAGTTGCCATGCGGTTTGCTTCAAGGAAGAATGGAACAAAGAAGACCCTTTGTCAAAGGAGGGGCAGAGGCGGTGTCAAGGTAAGAAGATTCCAACTAAGCTTCCCATGTTCTCCATTGACTTTGCTGCCCAAGACCTCTACCCTGCCCATGCCTGCCACAAAAGCCCTCATTAGCCCACATCCCTTTCTCATGAAATCTCCCTTCCACCTCAGTTTTTATGTCCTTTCCTCAAAACTAATACCCTTGTCTTGTCTTCCAGGCACGAAATATGACCATGAGGGTCAGAAGCCCTCTACAAGGTACCTTCAGAAAGAAAATCCGATCGTATGCTACTCAATCGACAAAGCTGAAGAAGACAAGAAAGGCAAACTGTTTCTTCTCTCGCTGTGGACGTAAGAAATCGAATCGAAGCCGGAAAAGCTACCAAACTGTGAGGCAGAGTCAAGGAAGGAGGCAGAATCCAAAGAGAAAATAAGCTCAGCCGCCGCCAAAGAAGAGACCCTGGAGAAGTACAATGTGGGCAGCCAGTAAGTGAATAGCAAATGTCAGGCAGTTTAGAATTGTGACTCCAGAGGTCTGCTTTGTTAGCAATGGCCAACCAAGAAAAGACTCTCACACTAACATAGTAAGCCGATGGCTGCAAATAAAAGAAACATCAAATGGTGAAAAGATGATACGTGTGTGTGTGTGAATTTTCTGATGGAAGGGAGGGAGAGAAGAGAAGAGGTGGGCACTGGAAACGGGAGGGATATGTGGTCCTGAGAGGTTGGGGAACAGACCCTGGGGTCCCCAGTTAGCCAGAGAGTAGAGGTGTGGAGTGGGTCAGGAGTCTGCACTGATGATGGATAACTCTGCTTAACACTTGATTTCAAGGGCAAGGAGTAGTGGTGTGGTGTTCCTCCCTTTGTCTGGGGTGTGGAAAGACATTAGGGTCTAGATGCCAGACCCAGATGGGAAGGGGTTTTCACATGGGGGTGGAGAATGTGAAACTGCCCCGAGAAAGGCAGGCAGAAATCACCTCCTGGCCACCTACCTCATAATGGGGTTTGTTGCATCACTCACCTATGCTGTCAGCTAAAGGGGCTCAGAAGGCACAAAGTGCTGATACAACTAAAACCCACAACTAGCACTCCCAGGGACTCAAATAATGTTTGGAGGGGACTAACCAAATATTGCTTAGGCCACATATTTGCTAACAAATTTCTGGGAGCATTGTATTCCCAAAGAAGGGCAGTGGTGGTGGCCCAATGCCGGTGCACGTTACAAACGGGATCACCCTGCACACAGAACTTTTTTTTTTTTTTGGTATGGGGGGCGGCTCTAGGTAGGTTTTGAAAGCGTAGTTCCCTGAACAGGGGTTGTATCTGCTCCATTCTAGTGTACCATGGAGTTCTATCCATTGGACAGACATGGAAGTCTGTACAGAGAATTTCCACATAAATACTAATATAAGACTGAGTGAAAATTGGTCTTGTAATTATCACCATATCCTAGGATTTCTAAACAACTACAGTCGTAAAACATTCTTCCCCAATAAAGTCTTTTGTTAGTCCAACTTCTACAAGTTTATCATGGTTTAAAAGAAAGAGTATGAAATATTTAATTTGGTGTTAACTTTCATTTTGAAAGGTTTTAAAAATTCCAAGGAGAAGTTAAACAAATATGGAGACATATAAGGCAGAGGCTCTGACGATGAGGATCCTGTGTGTCTTCAGAAAACTTTTTAGAAGCAACCAAAACACAGAGTTTCCCCAACAGCATCCAAAGAGTTGAGTTCAAAGTATAACTCAAAGATATGTTATCTTTGATCTGGACTGCAGCTGCCTAACTCAATCTTTCTGGCACTGTAACGCCTGGGAGACCCCATTGATGATTCAAAGTCAGTCACTGAATGTGATTTAAAATCTGTAAGAGTGAAAGACCCCCTGGGTGTGCTGCCCTTTATTTTTTTTTTAAGTTCTTTTATTTTCATTGATTTATTTCAATTGGAGGCTAATTACTTTACAATATGATAGTGGTTTTGCCATACATTGTCATGAGTAAGCCATGGGTGTACATGTGTTCCCCATCCTGTACCCCCCTCCCACCTCCCTCCCCATCCCATCCCTCAGGATCGTCCCACCACAACAGCCCTGAGCACCCTGCCTCATGCATCCAAGCTGGACTGGAAATCTGTTTCACATACATGTTTCAATGCTCTTTGCTCAAATCGTTCCACTCTCGCCTTCTCTCACAGAGTCCAAGAGTCTGTTTTTACCTTTGTGTCTCTGTTGCTGTCTCACATATAGGGTCATTGTTACCATCTTTCTAAATTCCATTTATATGCCTTAATATACTGTATTGGTGTTTTTCTTTCTGACTTCCTTCACTCTATAATAGGCTCCAGCTTCATCCACCTCATTAGAACTGATGCAAATGCATTCTTTTTAATAGCTGAGTAATATTCCATTGTGCATATGTAGCACGGCTTGCTTATCCATTCGTCTGCCCATGGATATCTAGGTTGCTTCCATGTCCTGGCTATTATAAACAGTATTGTGATGAATATTGGGGTACACGCATCTCTTTCAATTCTGGTTTCCTTAGTGTGTATGCCCAGCAGTGGGATTCCTGGGTCGTAGGGAAGTTCCAATTCAAATTTCTGAGGAATCTCCACACTGTTCCTCTCCAGCATTTATTCTTTGTAGACTTTTTGATAGGAGCCGTTCTGACCAACGTGAGATGGTCCCTCATCGTGGATTTGATTTGCATTTCTCTGATAGTGAGTGATGTTGAGCATCTTTCTCTGTGTTTGTTAGCCATCTGTATGTCTTCTTTGGAGAAATGTCTGTTTAGTTCTTTGGCCCGTTTCTTGAATGGATCGTTTGTTTTTCTGGAACTGAGCTGCAGGAGCTGCTTGCATGTTTTTTAGATTAATTCATTGTTCATTGCTTCATTTGCTATTATTTTCTCCCATTCTGAAGGCTGTCTTTTCACCTTGCTTATACTTTCTTTGTTGTGCAACAGCTTTTAAGTTAACTTGTGTCCTATTCATTTATGTTTTGCTTTTATTTCTATTCCTCTGGGAGGTGGGTCATAGAGGATCCTGCTGTGATTTATGTCAGAGAGTGTTTTGCCTATCTTTTCCTCTTGGAGTTGTATAGTTTCTCGTCTTACATTTAGATCTTTAATCCGTTTTGATTTTATTCTTGTACATGGGGTTAGAAAGGGTTCTAGTTTCCTTCTTTACAAGTAGTTCACCAGCTTCGCCAGCACCACTTGTTAAAGAGATTGTCTTTTCTCCATTGTATGTTCTTGCCTCCTTTGTCAAAGATAAGGTGTCCATAGGTGGGTGCATTTCTCTCAGGGCTTTCCATTTTGTTCCATTGATCTGTATTTCTGTCTTTGTGCCGGTACTATACTGTCTTGATGACTGTAGCTTTGTAGTATAGCCTGAAGTCAGGCACGTTGGTTCCTCCAATTCCATTCTTCCTTCACAAAATTGCTTTGGCTATCCAAGGTTTTTTGGTTTTCCATACAAACTATGAAATTGTTCTAGTTCTGTGATCTCTATAGAACTTTCAGAATGTGTCCTCAGTCATGATGGAGCAAGTGAAAGGATGAAATACTTTCCCTTCTTACTAGTCCTCAATTCCATTTGTCATTAAAAGGTTATTCACTTCTGAAGAGCTATCATGGCTAAAATGGAAGACAGATTTCTTGTTTGTGATATATAATGTAGACATCAATGTTTTTTTTCCTGCAGACTTCAATCTATTTTTAATTATACTGATCAAACTACTGATGAATAATTTATTTTTCTGTGTAGATCAATACTAAGAATGATATGGATCCTTTCCATAATCTCATCCCCAACCTTTGAAACACTGCAGTTCTATACAGTATTGATGAAAGTCTGCTCCAACCTGCAATTACACCAATATCATCAGTATATTCCATGATTTTCTGATTGAACATTTCTCCAAAGCTCTTAATATAGGAATTTAATATGTGATAACACTTTCCTATTTATAGAAGCTCCATACCTAAGCATTAATTTAAAAAAAAAAGCTTTAGATTTATAAAATGCTTACATTCAGCTCTACAACCATACCAGTACTTGACAGACGTTTGGCTGGCTGTCTTACCAAGAAACCCTGTCTATTCTGTAAATCAGTAGTCGAATTCCATGCATTTCTTTATGAAAATTATTTTTCAGAGATAGGGTCTTTTTCAAAGAGCAAAACAAGTAGAATATTTTCTATAGATGTATCCTATATATAGGATAAGGCCTATGTATACTATCTTGACTTACACAGAGATACTTATAAATGTATATATTGGCATATATATGGAAAACCAAACGTACATAGAAAAAGTAAAAACATCATATAGTTCTAGAAGAAAGCCATGCAGAAACTAATGTTCCTCAAACTTAGGCTCTCAAAAAGACATGTACTTTATGAATCCATGTACATATGATTCTCAAAATGACAAAATTAGAGACATGGAAAAGAAATCAGTAGTCACAAGGGATTATGGAATAAGAATATAAGACTGTGGTATTAGGGAATTCCTTTAAGGTTAAAGAACAGTTCTCTATCTTGAGGTGGTTATGCAAATACACATATATTTTTCATATATATATATAAACATATACACACACATATACATCAATATTCATATAAAATATATTATAACCATAATACATAAGAGCTCTCAAACTCACTAATAAGAGAACAAATAAACCAATTAAAATGTGGGAAAATATTTGAATAGCAATTGGTTGACATCAGATATGACATAAGTTGTACAGATGACTCAGAAACACATACAATTTATTAAAATAATGAATAATTAGTACTGAATGCATATTAAGTTTGCAAATTGTATCTTGGATAAAAGGAATAAAATAATTGAGAACATAAACAACGCTCAGGAAAAGAGAGAAACTTAAACTCTCCTCAGTGACTCATAAGAATGCAAAATGATAAAGACACTTTGGGAAATGTTTTTCATTACTCATAAATATCTGCACACTGGAAAACTGTGTAATCCCATTCCTAAATAACTCCCACATAAAACATGAATTTCTGTTCACATAAAACCCTTCATGCCAATGGTTATTGTGGCTCTATTAATAACAGCCCCAAACTGGCAATAACTCAAATGTTATTCAACTGGTAAGCCAATATACAAATGGTGCATCCATCCGATGGAATACTATTCAACAAGAAAAAGGGACATGCTCTTGATGATTGGAAGAACTTGAAAGTTTTTCAACTTAACAAGAACCAGATCAGAAAGACTACTGACAGTATGAGGTAATAGGCACATGGAAAAACACTGACCATCACTAATACTTAGAGAAATAGAAATCAAAATCACTAGGAGATATCACCTCACAGCTGTCAGAATGGCTATCATCAAGTCAAAAAGTCTGAAAATAACATATGGCGGCAAGGATGTGGACAAAAGGAAGCCCTTGTACAGAATTGGTGGGAATGTAAATTTGTGCACTCACCTTGGAACACAACGTGGAAGTTTCTTAAAAACACGAAAAATAGAACTACCATGTGACCCAGCTATTCCACGCCTAGCTATACATCAGAAGAAAATGAACACTAATTTGAAAAGATACATGAACCCCAAAGTTTATTACAGCCTTGTTTACAATAGAACAGATATGGAGGCAACCCGTGAGCAAGATGCACATGGTTCCTGTCCTCATAGCACTTGCCTGGAATATGAGATAAGCAAGCATTTGAACACCACAGTACTCCTCAGAAATACTGGTAGTTACATGTTTGTTGAGGTGGAAACATTCTCCCAGCATATGGTATAGAAAAGGAAGGCTACAATATAGCATATAGATTGATGCAATCTGTATAAATTTAAAAAAAATCACTGATGTACATATGCTCATCCAAAAATATGTGTATCCTATGTATACATTTAGCATTATATAACATATACAATATATATGTTATAAACATTTAGGTAGAACAACAAAGACAGAATATGAACAGTATACATGTCTATTGACACACTTATTGGTGTTCTCTAATTTCATTTGTACACTCTTTTTGCAGTTTCCATACTGCTTTGCCTCGAGTATATATTTACAATTAGAAAACATTAATAATGCTCTTTCAAAGCAGGGTAACCCAGACATTAAATTAACATATGCCCAGGTGCCCCTTCAAGTTCTTCCCTCTTCCTCCAAGGCCATGTTTCTTCACAATTTCCCCATCATACCTTAGATTCCAGTTATATGCAAGGCATGTATAACCAGCTTTCTTGGGTCTCGGTGCCTATGCAGGTTCTCCCCCACTGTCTGGGAAACACTTTCACAGCTTTCCACTTGGTGATCTATCTACTTTAGGTGGCTCAGGATTCATCTCGGGTGTCTTTACTGAAAAGTACCCCTCCCCCACCTCCTTGCCATCAGGCTATGACAAATGCCTCTCCTCTTTACCGCCACAGCCCTGTGTGGTTTGTGTATGGTGAACCAACTCATCATGTAAATGGAAAGATAAGTTTACTATTACCTTCCTCCTTTTCCTGCCCTGTTCTCTCTTATCAGCAGCTCATCACTTTTTGGTCTCGTCCTCACTCACCTCGTCCCACTTGCACCAGCCTCTTGTTTTATTGAAAGGACATAGACAATGCCTTTTGGGGGCTTTTGCCCTGGCCATTTCCTTTCCCCAGTCTTTATTGCCCAAGATAGCCACAAAGTCACTCCCTCTTTTCTTTAATTAGGTCTTTGCTCAGATGTCTTGGATTCATAAGGCCTTCCGTCATTATTCTCTGGGGAGGAAAAACTCCCCATTTCTCATAACTCCTAAGGTTCTCTCTATAGTGTATAATTGACTATTTGTGGTTAGTATTAACCTTCCATCCTCACTGACTAGAATGAAAGCCCCATGAAACCAGGGTTCTGTGTATTGGCTCCCGTTGTGCACCGAGCACCGACAACAGTGCCCGAAATACCGCAGGGGGGTGAATTCATACCTGTGAAGTGGGAAATAAGCATTACACCAAAGAATTTATGTCCATGTTTGCAATTAAATAAAACAAATCCAGACTAATGTAAGAAGGAACTTGATTTGAGATGACTATGGCGATAGGGTCGTCTCACACACTACCTAAAAAATGCTGAGAATTCTCCAAGCTAGGCTTCAACCATACATGAACCAAGAATTTCCAGAGGTTCAAGCTTGACTAAGAAAAGGCAGAGGAACAAGAGATCAGATGGACAGCATCCGCTGGATCATAGAAAAAGCAAGACAATTCCAGAAAAGCATCTGCTTCACTGACTAGGCTCAAGCACTGTTCTGGGTGGATCACAACAAACTCTGGGAAATCCTTAAAGAGATGGGAATACCAGACCCTCTTACCTGCCTCCTGAGAACTCGGTATGCAGGGAAAGCAGCACGAGTTAGAACCGGACATGAAACCTCAGACTGGTTCCAAAATGGGAAAGGGGTATGTTAAGGCTGTATATTGTCATCCTGCTTATTTAACTTATATGCAGAGTACATCGTGAGAAATGCAAGACTGGATGAAGCACAAGCTGGAAGACTGCCGGGAGAACTATCAATAACCTCAGATATGCAGGCGACACCACCCTTAAGGCAGACACAAAGAGGAACTAAAGAGCGCTACAGCATGCAGTCCCCAGGCTATTCCGTGGGCCCTCCAGCTCACCCAACGGCCCAAGTCTGCGTGAGCTCCAGGGCCTCTGGAAGAAGGCCTGAATCTGCCTCTAATCTCAGTCTCCTCCTGATTGCCGCCACACCACCCATGACTTAATCACTTCCCCAATGGTCCCTCACTGACAGTAATCTGTGGGCATTGCCCACTGCAGTGCTGCCCAATAGCTAACCAGGACAGCCAACAGTCACTCATTTACAACTGTTTGCTTGTGGCTGGGGCCCTCTGAGGCACCAAGCAATGGTTGGGCAACACCTGTTGCCTAGGAACAGGGTGGGTTGAAATGGAACACACCAATGGCTACCTGTTAAGGCTGTGCTCATCCTGCTCTGTTACACTGTAAAGAGAAAAAGAATCACTGTGAATTTAAGGTTTGTGAAAGTAGTTTTCAACGTGGGCTGGCCTGCACATTCTTGTTGGCTTTGAACTATTTATACTATACGCTGAACATGTGATCAAGTGGCAGCGGTTGGAGGGGCACAGAGATAAGTGCTGGTGACAGGAACGCCTGGGAATATAACAAAAGGAATGATAGGCAAAAGTTAAATAAGTATGTGAAATAATCAGTCCTAATGTGATGGATGAAACTGGAGCCCCTTATACAGAGTGAAGTAAGCCAGAAAGATAAAGAACATTACAGCATACTAACACATATATATGGAATTTAGAAAGATGGTAACGATACCCCTATATGCAAAACAGAAAAAGAGACACAGAAATACAGAACAGACTTTTGAACTCTGTGGGAGAAGGTGAGGGTGGGATGTTTCAAAAGAACAGCATGTATACTATCTATGATGAAACAGATCACCAGCCCAGGTGGGATGCATGAGACAAGTGCTCGGGCCTGGTGCACTGGGAAGACCCAGAGGAATCGGGTGGAGAGGGAGGTGGGAGGTGGGATCGGGATGGGGAATACGTGTAAATCTATGGCTGATTCATATCAATGTATGACAAAACCCACTGAAATGTTGTGAAGTAATTAGCCTCCAACTAAAAAAAAAAAAAAAAAAAAATCTGAGGTTGGAAAGGAGTCAGTCAAAAAGATGCCGGCACACTGGACCCAAAGTGTCCTTATGTAACAGAGCAACATGGGCAGAGCCCTTCGCAGGTAGCCCTTGCTGTGCCGTATTACTCCGCCTCCTGTTACTAGGCAACAGGACTTGCTCGGCCATTGGTCAGTGCCTCACTGGCCCCACCCACAAGCAACCAACCATCAATGAGCTACCTACAGGTCCTTGCCCTGCTCAGCTATTGGTCAGCACTGCCATGGGCCCTACCTACTGATAACGGTCAAGGAGGGGTGACTGGGGAATTGATTCAGTCAAGAGTCAGTGGTGCACTGGTGAACTGACTCTTGACTTTGAGCACCTTCCTTTTTCGAACAGCAAAAATCAGGAATTGATTTCTGCTAGATGGGGCCAGTTGAGTTTCCCTACTCAATATGAGAGTTGAAGTGTCCCCAACAATTTTAGTGGAGGAGACATTTAAAACTGTCTTTGCTCTGATGTGTAATCTTATGGAGACTGTGTATTGACCTTTGGGCAGCAGACTGAGGATTCACCAAGTCTGGGGGTCGCTGAAGCTCATCACAGTAGATAAAATATCCAACCTGTTCTTAGTTACCTTTGTCCACTTAAAGTGCTTTCTCTTAAGTTCCTTAAGCCCTTCAAGAACCCCCAACAGGCAGAAGGTGATCTAGAGATGAAGTGCTTAGAGGACTCTGAAGGGATGAAGTGGGACAGAAAGGGTTCGGCAGATGTTCATGGAGGGATGAAAGAAGCATGAGTGTTGAAGTGGCACATATAAGTCAAAGGATAAAGGGAACGGAAAGGAAGTTTGAAAGTCATGAGGAGGAGCACCATGCCCCTGAATCACCACTGCCCAGAATCAGACACACAGACATGTCAGCAGTGGGAAAGTTATATCACAGCCTCCCTCAGCATCCACTAGCCCATGTTGATGGACACAGTGGTGCACTGTGATGTCTAAGCCCCCCAAGCTACTATTGGCTGGCGCAGTGCCTAACGGACCAATCAGATTGAAGGGTGTGGCTCCTCATTGTCCTCAAAGGGTATAAATAGGGAGGTCAGAGGCTGAAAGTCTGGGTTAGGCCACTTCTTGGCACCATCATGACTAACGCAACCAGGAAGCCACGGCAGTCAAGAGGAGTTGCCATGCGGTTTGCTTCAAGGAAGAACGGAACAAAGAAGACCCTTTGTCAAAGGAGGGGCAGAGGCGGTGTCAAGGTAAGAAGATTCCAACTAAGCTTCCCATGTTCTCCATTGACTTTGCTGCCCAAGACCTCTACCCTGCCCATGCCTGCCACAAAAGCCCTCATTAGCCCACATCCCTTTCTCATGAAATCTCCCTTCCACCTCAGTTTTTATGTCCTTTCCTCAAAACTAATACCCTTGTCTTGTCTTCCAGGCACGAAATATGACCATGAGGGTCAGAAGACCTCTACAAGGTACCTTCAGAAAGAAAATCCGATCGTATGCTACTCAATCGACAAAGCTGAAGAAGACAAGAAAGGCAAACTGTTTCTTCTCTCGCTGTGGACGTAAGAAATCGAATCGAAGCCGGAAAAGGTACCAAACTGTGAGGCAGAGTCAAGGGAGGCGGCAGAATCCAAAGAGAAAATAAGCTCAGCCGCCGCCAAAGAAGAGACCCTGGAGAAGTACAACGTGGGCAGCCAGTAAGTGAATAGCAAATGTCAGACAGTTTAGAATTGTGACTCCAGAGGTCTGCTTTGTTAGCAATGGCCAACCAAGAAAAGACTCTCACACTAACATAGTAAGCCGATGGCTGCAAATAAAAGAAACATCAAATGGTGAAAAGATGATACGTGTGTGTGTGTGAATTTTCTGATGGAAGGGAGGGAGAGAAGAGAAGAGGTGGGCACTGGAAACGGGAGGGATATGTGGTCCTGAGAGGTTGGGGAACAGACCCTGGGGTCCCCAGTTAGCCAGAGAGTAGAGGTGTGGAGTGGGTCAGGAGTCTGCCCTGATGATGGATAACCCTGCTTAACACTTGATTTCAAGGGCAAGGAGTAGTGGTGTGGTGTTCCTCCCTTTGTCTGGGGTGTGGAAAGACATTAGGGTCTAGATGCCAGACCCAGATGGGAAGGGGTTTTCACATGGGGGTGGAGAATGTGAAACTGCCCCTGAGAAAGGCAGGCAGAAATCACCTCCTGGCCACCTACCTCATAATGGGGTTTGTTGCATCACTCACCTATGCTGTCAGCTAAAGGGGCTCAGAAGGCACAAAGTGATGATACAACTAAAACCCACAACTAGCACTCCCAGGGACTCAAATAATGTTTGGAGGGAACTAACCAAATATTGTTTAGGCCACATATTTGCTAAGAAATTTTTGGGAACATTGTATTCCCAAAGAAGGGCAGTGGTGGTGGCCCAATGCCGGTGCACGTTACAAACGGGATCACCCTGCACACAGAACTTTTTTTTTTTTTTGGTATGGGGGGCGGCTCTAGGTAGGTTTTGAAAGCGTAGTTCCCTGAACAGGGGTTGTATCTGCGCCATTCTAGTGTACCATGGAGTTCTATCCATTGGACAGACATGGAAGTCTGTACAGAGAATTTCCACATAAATACTAATATAAGACTGAGTGAAAATTGGTCTTGTAATTATCACCATATCCTAGGATTTCTAAACAACTACAGTCGTAAAACATTCTTCCCCAATAAAGTCTTTTGTTAGTCCAACTTCTACAAGTTTATCATGGTTTAAAAGAAAGAGTATGAAATATTTAATTTGGTGTTAACTTTCATTTTGAAAGGTTTTAAAAATTCCAAGGAGAAGTTAAACAAATATGGAGACATATAAGGCAGAGGCTCTGACGATGAGGATCCTGTGTGTCTTCAGAAAACTTTTTAGAAGCAACCAAAACACAGAGTTTCCCCAACAGCATCCAAAGAGTTGAGTTCAAAGTATAACTCAAAGATATGTTATCTTTGATCTGGACTGCAGCTGCCTAACTCAATCTTTCTGGCACTGTAACGCCTGGGAGACCCCATTGATGATTCAAAGTCAGTCACTGAATGTGATTTAAAATCTGTAAGAGTGAAAGACCCCCTGGGTGTGCTGCCCTTTATTTTTTTTTTAAGTTCTTTTATTTTCATTGATTTATTTCAATTGGAGGCTAATTACTTTACAATATGATAGTGGTTTTGCCATACATTGTCATGAGTAAGCCATGGGTGTACATGTGTTCCCCATCCTGTACCCCCCTCCCACCTCCCTCCCCATCCCATCCCTCAGGATCGTCCCACCACAACAGCCCTGAGCACCCTGCCTCATGCATCCAAGCTGGACTGGAAATCTGTTTCACATACATGTTTCAATGCTCTTTGCTCAAATCGTTCCACTCTCGCCTTCTCTCACAGAGTCCAAGAGTCTGTTTTTACCTTTGTGTCTCTGTTGCTATCTCACATATAGGGTCATTGTTACCATCTTTCTAAATTCCATTTATATGCCTTAATATACTGTATTGGTGTTTTTCTTTCTGACTTCCTTCACTCTATAATAGGCTCCAGCTTCATCCACCTCATTAGAACTGATGCAAATGCATTCTTTTTAATAGCTGAGTAATATTCCATTGTGCATATGTAGCACGGCTTGCTTATCCATTCGTCTGCCCATGGATATCTAGGTTGCTTCCATGTCCTGGCTATTATAAACAGTATTGTGATGAATATTGGGGTACACGCATCTCTTTCAATTCTGGTTTCCTTAGTGTGTATGCCCAGCAGTGGGATTCCTGGGTCGTAGGGAAGTTCCAATTCAAATTTCTGAGGAATCTCCACACTGTTCCTCCCCAGCATTTATTCTTTGTAGACTTTTTGATAGGAGCCGTTCTGACCAACGTGAGATGGTCCCTCATCGTGGATTTGATTTGCATTTCTCTGATAGTGAGTGATGTTGAGCATCTTTCTCTGTGTTTGTTAGCCATCTGTATGTCTTCTTTGGAGAAATGTCTGTTTAGTTCTTTGGCCCGTTTCTTGAATGGATCGTTTGTTTTTCTGGAACTGAGCTGCAGGAGCTGCTTGCATATTTTTTAGATTAGTTCATTGTTCATTGCTTCATTTGCTATTATTTTCTCCCATTCTGAAGGCTGTCTTTTCACCTTGCTTATACTTTCTTTGTTGTGCAAAAGCTTTTAAGTTAACTTGTGTCCTATTCATTTATGTTTTGCTTTTATTTCCATTCCTCTGGGAGGTGGGTCATAGAGGATCCTGCTGTGATTTATGTCAGAGAGTGTTTTGCCTATGTTTTCCTCTTGGAGTTGTATAGTTTCTCATCTTACATTTAGATCTTTAATCCATTTTGATTTCATTCTTGTACATGGGGTTAGAAAGTGTTCTAGTTTCATTCTTTACAAGTAGTTCACCAGCTTTCCCAGCACCACTTGTTAAAGAGATTGTCTTTTCTCCATTGTATGTTCTTGCCTCCTTTGTCAAAGATAAGGTGTCCATAGGTGGGTGCATTTATCTCAGGGCTTTCCATTTTGTTCCATTGATCTGTATTTCTGTCTTTGTGCCAGTATACTATACTGTCTTGATGACTGTAGCTTTGTAGTATAGCCTGAAGTCAGGCACGTTGGTTCCTCCAATTCCATTCTTCCTTCACAAAATTGCTTTGGCTATCCAAGGTTTTTTGGTTTTCCATACAAATTATGAAATTGTTCTAGTTCTGTGATCTCTATAGAACTTTCCGAATGTGTCCTCAGTCATGATGGAGCAAGTGAAAGGATGAAATACTTTCCCTTCTTACTAGTCCTCAATTCCATTTGTCACTAAAAGGTTATTCATTTCTGAAGAGCTATCATGGCTAAAATGGAAGACAGATTTCTTGTTTGTGATATATAATGTAGACATCAATGTTTTTTTCCTGCAGACTTCAATCTATTTTTAATTATACTGATACAACTACTGATGAATAATTTATTTTTCTATGTAGATCAATACTAAGAATGATATGGATCCTTTCCATAATCTCATCCCCAACCTTTGAAACACTGCAGTTCTATACAGTATTGATGAAAGTCTGCTCCAACCTGAAATTACACCAATATCATCAGTATATTCCATGATTTTCTGATTGAACATTTCTCCAAAGCTCTTAATATAGGAATTTAATATGTGATAACACTTTCCTATTTATAGAAGCTCCATACCTAAGCATTAATTTAAAAAAAAAAAGCTTTAGATTTATAAAATGCTTACATTCAGCTCTACAACCATACCAGTACTTGACAGACGTTTGGCTGGCTGTCTTACCAAGAAACCCTGTCTATTCTGTAAATCAGTAGTCGAATTCCATGCATTTCTTTATGAAAATTATTTTTCAGAGATAGGGTCTTTTTCAAAGAGCAAAACAAGTAGAATATTTTCTATAGATGTATCCTATATATAGGATAAGGCCTATGTATACTATCTTGACTTACACAGAGATACTTATAAATGTATATATTGGCATATATATGGAAAACCAAACGTACATAGAAAAAGTAAAAACATCATATAGTTCTAGAAGAAAGCCATGCAGAAACTAATGTTCCTCAAACTTAGGCTCTCAAAAAGACATGTACTTTATGATTCCATGTACATGTGATTCTCAAAATGACAAAATAGGGGAAAATGTTCAAATTTTTCACCATTGGAGGGTGATGCTTGATAGTTGGGTTGTCATATATAGCCTTTATTATGTTGAGGTATGTCCCTTTCTATTCCTCTTTTGTGAGAGTTTAATCATAAATGAGTGTTGAATTTTTGTCAAAGGCTTTCTCTGCATCTATTTGAGATAATTTCATATGATTTTTTATCTTTCAATTTGTTAATGTCGGTGGCTGCCTAATCACCAAAAGTCTACAAGCAATAAATGCTGGTGAGCTGTGGAGAAAAGGCGGAACCTCTTTACAACTGTTGTGGAATGCAAACTAGTACAGCCCTATGGGAAAACAGTGTGGAGATTCCTTAAAAAACTGGAAATAGAACTGCCATATGACCCAGCAATCCCACTTCTGGGCATACACACTGAGGAAACCAGATCTGAAAGAGACGCGTGCACCCCAATCTTCATCGCAGCACTGTTTATTATAGCCAGGACATGGAAGCAACCTAGATGCCCATCAGCAGATGAATGGATAAGGAAGCTGTGGTACATATACACCATGAATATTACTCAGCCATTAAAAAGAATTCATTTGAACCAGTCCTAATGAGATGGATGAAGCTGGAGCCCATTATACAGAGTGAAGTAAGCCAGAAAGATACAGAACATTACAGCATACTAACACATATATATGGAATTTAGAAAGGTGATAACGATAACCCTATATGCAAAACAGAAAAAGAGACACAGAAATACAGAACAGACTTTTTGAACTCTGTGGGAGAATGTGAGGGTGGGATATTTCAAAAGAACAAGCATGTATACTATCTACTTGGTGAAACAAGATCACCAGGCCCATGGTGGGATGCATGAGACAAGTGCTGCGGGGCTGGTGCACTGGGAAGACCCAGAGGAATCGGGTGGAAGAGGGAGGTGGGAGGGGGTGATCGTGATGATGGGGAATAAAGTGTAAAATCTATGGCTTGATTCATATCAATGTATGCAAAACCACTGAAATGTTGTGAAGTAATCAGCCTCCAACTATAAAATAAAATTTAAAAAAAAAAAAAAAAAAAAAGGAATTGAAAATTATGAAAAAAAAAAAAAAAAAAAAAAAAAAAAAAAAAAAAAAAAATGACAAAATTAGAGACATGGAAAAGAAATCAGTAGTCACAAGGGATTATGGAATAAGAATATAAGACTGTGGTATTAGGGAATTCCTTTAAGGTTACAGAACAGTTCTCTATCTTGAGGTGGTTATGCAAATACACATATATTTTTCATATATATATATATATAAACATATACACACACATATACATCAATATTCATATAAAATATATTATAACCATAATACATAAGAGCTCTCAAACTCACTAATAAGAGAACAACTAAACCAATTAAAATGTGGGAAAATATTTGAATAGCAATTGGTTGACATCAGATATGACATAAGTTGTACAGATGACTCAGAAACACATACAATTTATTAAAATAATGAATAATTAGTACTGAATGCATATTAAGTTTGCAAATTGCATCTTGGATAAAAGGAATAAAATAATTGAGAACATAAACAACGCTCAGGAAAAGAGAGAAACTTAAACTCTCCTCAGTGACTCATAAGAATGCAAAATGATAAAGACACTTTGGGAAATGTTTTTCATTACTCATAAATATCTGCACACTGGAAAACTGTGTAATCCCATTCCTAAATAACTCCCACATAAAACATGAATTTCTGTTCACATAAAACCCTTCATGCCAATGGTTATTGTGGCTCTATTAATAACAGCCCCAAACTGGCAATAACTCAAATGTTATTCAACTGGTAAGCCAATATACAAATGGTGCATCCATCCAATGGAATACTATTCAACAAGAAAAAGGGACATGCTCTTGATGATTGGAAGAACTTGAAAGTTTTTCAACTTAACAAGAACCAGATCAGAAAGACTACTGACAGTATGAGGTAATAGGCACATGGAAAAACACTGACCATCACTAATACTTAGAGAAATAGAAATCAAAATCACTAGGAGATATCACCTCACAGCTGTCAGAATGGCTATCATCAAGTCAAAAAGTCTGAAAATAACATATGGCAGCAAGGATGTGGACAAAAGGAAGCCCTTGTACATAATTGGTGGGAATGTAAATTTGTGCACTCACCTTGGAACACAACGTGGAAGTTTCTTAAAAACACTAAAAATAGAACTACCATGTGACCCAGCTATTCCACGCCTAGCTATACATCAGAAGAAAATGAACACTAATTTGAAAAGATACATGAACCCCAAAGTTTATTACAGCCTTGTTTACAATAGAAAAGATATGGAGGCAACCCGTGAGCAAGATGCACATGGTTCCTGTCCTCATAGCACTTGCCTGGAATATGAGATAAGCAAGCATTTGAACACCACAGTACTCCTCAGAAATACTGGTAGTTACATGTTTGTTGAGGTGGAAACATTCTCCCAGCATATGATATAGAAAAGGAAGGCTACAATATAGCATATAGATTGATTCAATCTGTATAAATTTAAAAAAAAAATCACTGATGTACATATGCTCATCCAAAAATATGTGTATCATATGTATACATTTAGCATTATATAACATATAGAATATATATGTTATAAACATTTAGGTAGAACAACAAAGACAGAATATGAACAGTATATATGTCTATTGACACACTTATTGGTGTTCTCTAATTTCATTTGTATACTCCTTTTTGCAGTTTCCATACTGCTTTGCCTCGAGTATATATTTACAATTAGAAAACATTAATAATGCTCTTGCGAAGCAGGGTAACCCAGACATTAAATTAACATATGCCCAGGTGCCCCTTCAAGTTCTTCCCTCTTCCTCCAAGGCCATGTTTCTTCACAATTTCCCCATCATACCTTAGATTCCAGTTATATGCAAGGCATGTATAACCAGCTTTCTTGGGTCTCGGTGCCTTTGCAGGTTCTCCCCCACTGTCTGGGAAACACTTTCACAGCTTTCCACTTGCTGATCTATCTACTTTAGGTGGCTCAGGATTCATCTCGGGTGTCTTTACTGAAAAGTACCCCTCCCCCACCTCCTTGCCATCAGGCTATGACAAATGCCTCTCCTCTTTACCGCCACAGCCCTGTGTGGTTTGTGCACGGTGAACCAACTCATCATGTAAATGGAGAGATAAGTTTACTATTACATTCCTCCTTTTCCTGCCCTGTTCTCTCTCATCAGCAGCTCATCACTTTTTGGTCTCGTCCTCACTCACCTCGTCCCACTTGCACCAGCCTCTTGTTTTATTGAAAGGACATAGACAATGCCTTTTGGGGGCTTTTGCCCTGGCCATTTCCTTTCCCCAGTCTTTATTGCCCAAGATAGCCACAAAGTCACTCCCTCTTTTCTTTAATTAAGTCTTTGCTCAGATGTCCTGGATTCATAAGGCCTTCCGTCATTATTCTCTGGGGAGGAAAATCTCCCCATTTCTCATAACTCCTAAGGTTCTCTCTATAGTGTATAATTGACTATTTGTGGTTAGTATTAACCTTCCATCCTCACTGACTAGAATGTAAGCCCCATGAAGCCAGGGTCCTGTGTATTGGCTCCCGTTGTGCACCGAGCACCCACAACAGTGCCCGAAATACCGCAGGGGGTGAATTAATACCTGTGAAGTGGGAAATAAGCATTACACCAAAGAATTTATGTCCATTTTTGCAATTAAATAAAACAAATCCAGACTAATGTAAGAAGGAACTTGATTTGAGATGACTATGGCGATAGGGTCGTCTCACACACTACCTAAAAAATGCTGAGAATTCTCCAAGCTAGGCTTCAACCATACATGAACCAAGAATTTCCAGATGTTCAAGCTTGACTAAGAAAAGGCAGAGGAACAAGAGATCAGATGGACAGCATCCATTGGATCATAGAAAAAGCAAGACAATTCCAGAAAAGCATCTGCTTCACTGACTAGGCTCAAGCACTGTCCTGTGTGGATCACAACAAACTCTGGGAAATCCTTAAAGAGATGGGAATACCAGACCCTCTTACCTGCCTCCTGAGAACTCGGTATGCAGGGAAAGCAGCACGAGTTAGAACCGGACATGAAACCTCAGACTGGTTCCAACATGGGAAAGGGGTATGTTAAGGCTGTATATTGTCATCCTGCTTATTTAACTTATATGCAGAGTACATCGTGAGAAATGCAAGACTGGATGAAGCACAAGCTGGAAGACTGCCGGGAGAACTATCAATAACTTCAGATATGCAGGTGACACCACCCTTAAGGCAGACACAAAGAGGAACTAAAGAGCGCTACAGCATGCAGTCCCCAGGCTATTCCGTGGGCCCTCCAGCTCACCCAACGGCCCAAGTCTGCGTGAGCTCCAGGGCCTCTGGAAGAAGGCCTGAATCTGCCTCTAATCTCAGTCTCCTCTTGATTGCCACCACACCACCCATGACTTAATCACTTCCCCAATGGTCCCTCACTGACAGTAACCTGTGGGCATTGCCCACTGCAGTGCTGCCCAATAGCTAAGCAGGACAGCCAACAGTCACTCATTTACAACTGTTTGCTTGTGGCTGGGGCCCTCTGAGGCACCAAGCAATGGTTGGGCAACACCTGTTGCCTAGGAACAGGGTGGGTTGAAATGGAACACACCAATGGCTACCTGTTAAGGCTGTGCTCATCCTGCTCTGTTACACTGTAAACAGAAAAAGAATCACTGTGAATTTAAGGTTTGTGAAAGTAGTTTTCAACGTGGGCTGGCCTGCACATTCTTGTTGGCTTTGAACTATTTATACTATATGCTGAACATGTGATCAAGTGGCAGTGGTTGGAGGGGCACAGAGATAAGTGCTGGTGACAGGAACGCCTGGGAATATAACAAAAGGAATGATAGGCAAAAGTTAAATAAGTATGTGAAATAATCAGTCCTAATGAGATGGATGAAACTGGAGCCCCTTATACAGAGTGAAGTAAGCCAGAAAGATAAAGAACATTACAGCATACTAACACATATATATGGAATTTAGAAAGATGGTAACGATAACCCTATATGCAAAACAGAAAAAGAGACACAGAAATACACAACAGACTTTTGAACTCTGTGGGAGAATGTGAGGGTGGGATATTTCAAAAGAACAGCATGTATACTATCTATGGTGAAACAGATCACCAGCCCAGGTGGGATGCATGAGACAAGTGCTCGGGCCTGGTGCACTGGGAAGACCCAGAGGAATCGGGTGGAGAGGGAGGTGGGAGGGGGGATCGGGATGGGGAATACGTGTAAATCTATGGCTGATTCATATCAATGTATGACAAAACCCACTGAAATGTTGTGAAGTAATTAGCCTCCAACTAAAAAAAAAAAAAAAAAAAAATCTGAGGTTGGAAAGGAGTCAGTCAAAAAGATGCCGGCACACTGGACCCAAAGTGTCCTTATGTAACAGAGCAACATGGGCAGAGCCCTTCGCAGGTAGCCCTTGCTGTGCCGTATTACTCCGCCTCCTGTTACTAGGCAACAGGACTTGCTCAGCCATTGGTCAGTGCCTCACTGGCCCCACCCACAAGCAACCAACCATCAATGAGCTACCTACAGGTCCTTGCCCTGCTCAGCTATTGGTCAGCACTGCCATGGGCCCTACCTACTGATAACGGTCAAGGAGGGGTGACTGGGGAATTGATTCAGTCAAGAGTCAGTGGTGCACTGGTGAACTGACTCTTGACTTTGAGCACCTTCCTTTTTCAAAAAGCAAAAATCAGGAATTGATTTCTGCTAGATGGGGCCAGTTGAGTTTCCCTACTCAATATGAGAGTTGAAGTGTCCCCAAAAATTTTAGTGGAGGAGACATTTAAAACTGTCTTTGCTCTGATGTGTAATCTTATGGAGACTGTGTATTGACCTTTGGGGAACAGACTGAGGATTCACCAAGTCTGGGGGTCGCTGAAGCTCATCACAGTAGATAAAATATCCAACCTGTTCTTAATTACCTTTGTCCACTTAAAGTGCTTTCTCTTAAGTTCCCTAAGCCCTTCAAGAACCCCCAACAGGCAGAAGGTGATCTAGAGATGAAGTGCTTAGAGGACTCTGAAGGGATGAAGTGGGACAGAAAGGGTTCGGCAGATGTTCATGGAGGGATGAAAGAGGCATGAGTGTTGAAGTGGCACATATAAGTCAAAGGATAAAGGGAACGGAAAGGAAGTTTGAAAGTCATGAGGAGGAGCACCATGCCCCTGAATCACCACTCCCCAGAATCAGACACACAGCCATGTCAGCAGTGGGAAAGTTATATCACAGCCTCCCTCAGCATCCACTAGCCCATGTTGATGGGCACAGTGGTGCACTGTGATGTCAAAGCCCCCCAAACTACTATTGGCTGGCGCAGTGCCTAACGGACCAATCAGACTGAAGGGTGTGGCTCCTCATTGTCCTCAAAGGGTATAAATAGGGAGGTCAGAGGCTGAAAGTCTGGGTTAGGCCACTTCTTGGCACCATCATGACTAACGCAACCAGGAAGCCACGGCAGTCAAGAGGAGTTGCCATGCGGTTTGCTTCAAGGAAGAATGGAACAAAGAAGACCCTTTGTCAAAGGAGGGGCAGAGGCGGTGTCAAGGTAAGAAGATTCCAACTAAGCTTCCCATGTTCTCCATTGACTTTGCTGCCCAAGACCTCTACCCTGCCCATGCCTGCCACAAAAGCCCTCATTAGCCCACATCCCTTTCTCATGAAATCTCCCTTCCACCTCAGTTTTTATGTCCTTTCCTCAAAACTAATACCCTTGTCTTGTCTTCCAGGCACGAAATATGACCATGAGGGTCAGAAGACCTCTACAAGGTACCTTCAGAAAGAAAATCCGATCGTATGCTACTCAATCGACAAAGCTGAAGAAGACAAGAAAGGCAAACTGTTTCTTCTCTCGCTGTGGACGTAAGAAATCGAATCGAAGCCGGAAAAGCTACCAAACTGTGAGGCAGAGTCAAGGAAGGAGGCAGAATCCAAAGAGAAAATAAGCTCAGCCGCCGCCAAAGAAGAGACCCTGGAGAAGTACAACGTGGGCAGCCAGTAAGTGAATAGCAAATGTCAGGCAGTTTAGAATTGTGACTCCAGAGGTCTGCTTTGTTAGCAATGGCCAACCAAGAAAAGACTCTCACACTAACATAGTAAGCCGATGGCTGCAAATAAAAGAAACATCAAATGGTGAAAAGATGATACGTGTGTGTGTGTGAATTTTCTGATGGAAGGGAGGGAGAGAAGAGAAGAGGTGGGCACTGGAAACGGGAGGGATATGTGGTCCTGAGAGGTTGGGGAACAGACCCTGGGGTCCCCAGTTAGCCAGAGAGTAGAGGTGTGGAGTGGGTCAGGAGTCTGCACTGATGATGGATAACTCTGCTTAACACTTGATTTCAAGGGCAAGGAGTAGTGGTGTGGTGTTCCTCCCTTTGTCTGGGGTGTGGAAAGACATTAGGGTCTAGATGCCAGACCCAGATGGGAAGGGGTTTTCACATGGGGGTGGAGAATGTGAAACTGCCCCGAGAAAGGCAGGCAGAAATCACCTCCTGGCCACCTACCTCATAATGGGGTTTGTTGCATCACTCACCTATGCTGTCAGCTAAAGGGGCTCAGAAGGCACAAAGTGCTGATACAACTAAAACCCACAACTAGCACTCCCAGGGACTCAAATAATGTTTGGAGGGGACTAACCAAATATTGCTTAGGCCACATATTTGCTAACAAATTTCTGGGAGCATTGTATTCCCAAAGAAGGGCAGTGGTGGTGGCCCAATGCCGGTGCACGTTACAAACGGGATCACCCTGCACACAGAACTTTTTTTTTTTTCTGGTATGGGGGGCGGCTCTAGGTAGGTTTTGCAGGCGTAGTTCCCTGAACAGGGGTTGAATCTGCACCTTTCTAGTGTACCATGGAGTTCTATCCATTGGACAGACATGGAAGTCTGTACAGAGAATTTCCACATAAATACTAATATAAGACTGAGTGAAAATTGGTCTTGTAATTATCACCATATCCTAGGATTTCTAAACAACTACACTCGTAAAACATTCTTCCCCAATAAAGTCTTTTGTTAGTCCAACTTCTACAAGTTTATCATGGTTTAAAAGAAAGAGTATGAAATATTTAATTTGGTGTTAACTTTCATTTTGAAAGGTTTTAAAAATTCCAAGGAGAAGTTAAACAAATATGGAGACATATAAGGCAGAGGCTCTGACGATGAGGATCCTGTGTGTCTTCAGAAAACTTTTTAGAAGCAACCAAAACACAGAGTTTCACCAACAGCATCCAAAGAGTTGAGTTCAAAGTATAACTCAAAGATATGTTATCTTTGATCTGGACTGCAGCTGCCTAACTCAATCTTTCTGGCACTGTAACGCCTGGGAGACCCCATTGATGATTCAAAGTCAGTCACTGAATGTGATTTAAAATCTGTAAGAGTGAAAGACCCCCTGGGTGTGCTGCCCTTTATTTTTTTTTTAAGTTCTTTTATTTTCATTGATTTATTTCAATTGGAGGCTAATTACTTTACAATATGATAGTGGTTTTGCCATACATTGTCATGAGTAAGCCATGGGTGTACATGTGTTCCCCATCCTGTACCCCCCTCCCACCTCCCTCCCCATCCCATCCCTCAGGATCGTCCCACCACAACAGCCCTGAGCACCCTGCCTCATGCATCCAAGCTGGACTGGAAATCTGTTTCACATACATGTTTCAATGCTATTTGCTCAAATCGTTCCACTCTCGCCTTCTCTCACAGAGTCCAAGAGTCTGTTTTTACCTTTGTGTCTCTGTTGCTGTCTCACATATAGGGTCATTGTTACCATCTTTCTAAATTCCATTTATATGCCTTAATATACTGTATTGGTGTTTTTCTTTCTGACTTCCTTCACTCTATAATAGGCTCCAGCTTCATCCACCTCATTAGAACTGATGCAAATGCATTCTTTTTAATAGCTGAGTAATATTCCATTGTGCATATGTAGCACGGCTTGCTTATCCATTCGTCTGCCCATGGATATCTAGGTTGCTTCCATGTCCTGGCTATTATAAACAGTATTGTGATGAATATTGGGGTACATGCATCTCTTTCAATTCTGGTTTCCTTAGTGTGTATGCCCAGCAGTGGGATTCCTGGGTCGTAGGGAAGTTCCAATTCAAATTTCTGAGGAATCTCCACACTGTTCCTCCCCAGCATTTATTCTTTGTAGACTTTTTGATAGGAGCCGTTCTGACCAACGTGAGATGGTCCCTCATCGTGGATTTGATTTGCATTTCTCTGATAGTGAGTGATGTTGAGCATCTTTCTCTGTGTTTGTTAGCCATCTGTATGTCTTCTTTGGAGAAATGTCTGTTTAGTTCTTTGGCCCGTTTCTTGAATGGATCGTTTGTTTTTCTGGAACTGAGCTGCAGGAGCTGCTTGCATGTGTTTTAGATTAATTCATTGTTCATTGCTTCATTTGCTATTATTTTCTCCCATTCTGAAGGCTGTCTTTTCACCTTGCTTATACTTTCTTTGTTGTGCAAAAGCTTTTAAGTTAACTTGTGTCCTATTCATTTATGTTTTGCTTTTATTTCCATTCCTCTGGGAGGTGGGTCATAGAGGATCCTGCTGTGATTTATGTCAGAGAGTGTTTTGCCTATGTTTTCCTCTTGGAGTTGTATAGTTTCTCATCTTACATTTAGATCTTTAATCCATTTTGATTTTATTCTTGTACATGGGGTTAGAAAGTGTTCTAGTTTCATTCTTTACAAGTAGTTCACCAGCTTTCCCAGCACCACTTGTTAAAGAGATTGTCTTTTCTCCATTGTATGTTCTTGCCTCCTTTGTCAAAGATAAGGTGTCCATAGGTGGGTGCATTTATCTCAGGGCTTTCCATTTTGTTCCATTGATCTGTATTTCTGTCTTTGTGCCAGTATACTATACTGTCTTGATGACTGTAGCTTTGTAGTATAGCCTGAAGTCAGGCACGTTGGTTCCTCCAATTCCATTCTTCCTTCACAAAATTGCTTTGGCTATCCAAGGTTTTTTGGTTTTCCATACAAATTATGAAATTGTTCTAGTTCTGTGATCTCTATAGAACTTTCCGAATGTGTCCTCAGTCATGATGGAGCAAGTGAAAGGATGAAATACTTTCCCTTCTTACTAGTCCTCAATTCCATTTGTCACTAAAAGGTTATTCATTTCTGAAGAGCTATCATGGCTAAAATGGAAGACAGATTTCTTGTTTGTGATATATAATGTAGACATCAATGTTTTTTTCCTGCAGACTTCACTCTATTTTTAATTATACTGATCAAACTACTGATGAATAATTTATTTTTCTGTGTAGATCAATACTAAGAATGATATGGATCCTTTCCATAATCTCATCCCCAACCTTTGAAACACTGCAGTTCTATACAGTATTGATGAAAGTCTGCTCCAACCTGCAATTACACCAATATCATCAGTATATTCCATGATTTTCTGATTGAACATTTCTCCAAAGCTCTTAATATAGGAATTTAATATGTGATAACACTTTCCTATTTATAGAAGCTCCATACCTAAGCATTAATTTAAAAAAAAAAAGCTTTAGATTTATAAAATGCTTACATTCAGCTCTACATCCATACCAGTACTTGACAGACGTTTGGCTGGCTGTCTTACCAAGAAACCCTGTCTATTCTGTAAATCAGTAGTCGAATTCCATGCATTTCTTTATGAAAATTATTTTTCAGAGATAGGGTCTTTTTCAAAGAGCAAAACAAGTAGAATATTTTCTATAGATGTATCCTATATATAGGATAAGACCTATGTATACTATCTTGACTTACACAGAGATACTTATAAATGTATATATTGGCATATATATGGAAAACCAAACGTACATAGAAAAAGTAAAAACATCATATAGTTCTAGAAGAAAGCCATGCAGAAACTAATGTTCCTCAAACTTAGGCTCTCAAAAAGACATGTACTTTATGATTCCATGTACATATGATTCTCAAAATGACAAAATTAGAGACATGGAAAAGAAATCAGTAGTCACAAGGGATTATGGAATAAGAATATAAGACTGTGGTATTAGGGAATTCCTTTAAGGTTACAGAACAGTTCTCTATCTTGAGTTGGTTATGCAAATACACATATATTTTTCATATATATATATATAAACATATACACACACATATACATCAATATTCATATAAAATATATTATAACCATAATACATAAGAGCTCTCAAACTCACTAATAAGAGAACAACTAAACCAATTAAAATGTGGGAAAATATTTGAATAGCAATTGGTTGACATCAGATATGACATAAGTTGTACAGATGACTCAGAAACACATACAATTTATTAAAATAATGAATAATTAGTACTGAATGCATATTAAGTTTGCAAATTGTATCTTGGATAAAAGGAATAAAATAATTGAGAACATAAACAACGCTCAGGAAAAGAGAGAAACTTAAACTCTCCTCAGTGACTCATAAGAATGCAAAATGATAAAGACACTTTGGGAAATGTTTTTCATTACTCATAAATATCTGCACACTGGAAAACTGTGTAATCCCATTCCTAAATAACTCCCACATAAAACATGAATTTCTGTTCACATAAAACCCTTCATGCCAATGGTTATTGTGGCTCTATTAATAATAGCCCCAAACTGGCAATAACTCAAATGTTATTCAACTGGTAAGCCAATATACAAATGGTGCATCCATCCGATGGAATACTATTCAACAAGAAAAAGGGACATGCTATTGATGATTGTAAGAACTTGAAAGTTTTTCAACTTAACAAGAACCAGATCAGAAAGACTACTGACAGTATGAGGTAATAGGCACATGGAAAAACACTGACCATCACTAATACTTAGAGAAATAGAAATCAAAATCACTAGGAGATATCACCTCACAGCTGTCAGAATGGCTATCATCAAGTCAAAAAGTCTGAAAATAACATATGGCAGCAAGGATGTGGACAAAAGGAAGCCCTTGTACATAATTGGTGGGAATGTAAATTTGTGCACTCACCTTGGAACACAACGTGGAAGTTTCTTAAAAACACTAAAAATAGAACTACCATGTGACCCAGCTATTCCACGCCTAGCTATACATCAGAAGAAAATGAACACTAATTTGAAAAGATACATGAACCCCAAAGTTTATTACAGCCTTGTTTACAATAGAAAAGATATGGAGGCAACCTGTGAGCAAGATGCACATGGTTCCTGTCCTCATAGCACTTGCCTGGAATATGAGATAAGCAAGCATTTGAACACCACAGTAATCCTCAGAAATACTGGTAGTTACATGTTTGTTGAGGTGGAAACATTCTCCCAGCATATGATATAGAAAAGGAAGGCTACAATATAGCATATAGATTGATTCAATCTGTATAAATTAAAAAAAAAATCACTGATGTACATATGCTCATCCAAAAATATGTGTATCATATGTATACATTTAGCATTATATAACATATACAATATATATATGTTATAAACATTTAGGTAGAACAACAAAGACAGAATATGAACAGTATGTATGTCTATTGACACACTTATTGGTGTTCTCTAATTTCATTTGTATACTCCTTTTTGCAGTTTCCATACTGCTTTGCCTCGAGTATATATTTACAATTAGAAAACATTAATAATGCTCTTGCGAAGCAGGGTAACCCAGACATTAAATTAACATATGCCCAGGTGCCCCTTCAAGTTCTTCCCTCTTCCTCCAAGGCCATGTTTCTTCACAATTTCCCCATCATACCTTAGATTCCAGTTATATGCAAGGCATGTATAACCAGCTTTCTTGGGTCTCGGTGCCTTTGCAGGTTCTCCCCCACTGTCTGGGAAACACTTTCACAGCTTTCCACTTGCTGATCTATCTACTTTAGGTGGCTCAGGATTCATCTCGGGTGTCTTTACTGAAAAGTACCCCTCCCCCACCTCCTTGCCATCAGGCTATGACAAATGCCTCTCCTCTTTACCGCCACAGCCCTGTGTGGTTTGTGCACGGTGAACCAACTCATCATGTAAATGGAGAGATAAGTTTACTATTACATTCCTCCTTTTCCTGCCCTGTTCTCTCTCATCAGCAGCTCATCACTTTTTGGTCTCGTCCTCACTCACCTGGTCCCACTTGCACCAGCCTCTTGTTTTATTGAAAGGACATAGACAATGCCTTTTGGGGGCTTTTGCCCTGGCCATTTCCTTTCCCCAGTCTTTATTGCCCAAGATAGCCACAAAGTCACTCCCTCTTTTCTTTAATTAAGTCTTTGCTCAGATGTCCTGGATTCATAAGGCCTTCCGTCATTATTCTCTGGGGAGGAAAATCTCCCCATTTCTCATAACTCCTAAGGTTCTCTCTATAGTGTATAATTGACTATTTGTGGTTAGTATTAACCTTCCATCCTCACTGACTAGAATGTAAGCCCCATGAAGCCAGGGTCCTGTGTATTGGCTCCCGTTGTGCACCGAGCACCCACAACAGTGCCCGAAATACCGCAGGGGGTGAATGAATACCTGTGAAGTGGGAAGTAAGCATTACACCAAAGAACTTATGTCCATTTTTGCAATTAAATAAAACAAATCCAGACTAATGTAAGAAGGAACTTGATTTGAGATGACTATGGCGATAGGGTCGTCTCACACACTACCTAAAAAATGCTGAGAATTCTCCAAGCTAGGCTTCAACCATACATGAACCAAGAATTTCCAGATGTTCAAGCTTGACTAAGAAAAGGCAGAGGAACAAGAGATCAGATGGACAGCATCCGTTGGATCATAGAAAAAGCAAGACAATTCCAGAAAAGCATCTGCTTCACTGACTAGGCTCAAGCACTGTCCTGTGTGGATCACAACAAACTCTGGGAAATCCTTAAAGAGATGGGAATACCAGACCCTCTTACCTGCCTCCTGAGAACTCGGTATGCAGGGAAAGCAGCACGAGTTAGAACCGGACATGAAACCTCAGACTGGTTCCAACATGGGAAAGGGGTATGTTAAGGCTGTATATTGTCATCCTGCTTATTTAACTTATATGCAGAGTACATCGTGAGAAATGCAAGACTGGATGAAGCATAAGCTGGAAGACTGCCGGGAGAACTATCAATAACTTCAGATATGCAGGTGACACCACCCTTAAGGCAGACACAAAGAGGAACTAAAGAGCGCTACAGCATGCAGTCCCCAGGCTATTCCGTGGGCCCTCCAGCTCACCCAACGGCCCAAGTCTGCGTGAGCTCCAGGGCCTCTGGAAGAAGGCCTGAATCTGCCTCTAATCTCAGTCTCCTCTTGATTGCCACCACACCACCCATGACTTAATCACTTCCCCAATGGTCCCTCACTGACAGTAACCTGTGGGCATTGCCCACTGCAGTGCTGCCCAATAGCTAAGCAGGACAGCCAACAGTCACTCATTTACAACTGTTTGCTTGTGGCTGGGGCGCTCTGAGGCACCAAGCAATGGTTGGGCAACACCTGTTGCCTAGGAACAGGGTGGGTTGAAATGGAACACACCAATGGCTACCTGTTAAGGCTGTGCTCATCCTGCTCTGTTACACTGTAAATAGAAAAAGAATCACTGTGAATTTAAGGTTTGTGAAAGTAGTTTTCAACGTGGGCTGGCCTGCACATTCTTGTTGGCTTTGAACTATTTATACTATATGCTGAACATGTGATCAAGTGGCAGTGGTTGGAGGGGCACAGAGATAAGTGCTGGTGACAGGAACGCCTGGGAATATAAGAAAAGGAATGATAGGCAAAAGTTAAATAAGTATGTGAAATAATCAGTCCTAATGTGATGGATGAAACTGGAGCCCCTTATACAGAGTGAAGTAAGCCAGAAAGATAAAGAACATTACAGCATACTCACACATATATATGGAATTTAGAAAGATGGTAACGATAACCCTATATGCAAAACAGAAAAAGAGACACAGAAATACACAACAAACTTTTGAACTCTGTGGGAGAATGTGAGGGTGGGATATTTCAAAAGAACAGCATGTATACTATCTATGGTGAAACAGATCCCCAGCCCAGGTGGGATGCATGAGACAAGTGCTCAGGCCTGTTGCACTGGGAAGACCCAGAGGAATCGGGTGGAGAGGGAGGTGGGAGGGGGGATCGGGATGGGGAATACGTGTAAATCTATGGCTGATTCATATCAATGTATGACAAAACCCACTGAAATGTTTTGAAGTAATTAGCCTCCAACTAATAAAAAAAATAATAAAATATATTATATTTTGAGAGGTTTCAGGTTGTTTCTCATATAATTCATTTTTGTAGATTATTAGATATATGCATTTATCTTTTTCTCACTCTCTGCTAGTAACATTTTATTTCTTAATTTGCAGACACATATGTAAATACACAGATGTTCACTGATAATTACCCCTTGAGGTTCATTTTAATTGTGATCAAATGCACATAACATAAAACTTACTACTTTAACCATTTTAAGTATATAATTCTGCATTGTTAAGTACATTCATATTGCTGTGCACCAGACCTGCAGGAAGTTTACATCTCGCAAAATGAAACTCTGTACAAATTAAACAAATCCCCATTTCCCGCACTCCTTGACCCCTGGCAACTACCATTGTACATTTTGTTACTGTGAATTTAACTACCCTAGGTGGCTCACAAATGGAATCATGTTATTTATTCTTTTGTGATTGGGTTTCACTATTTTTTTTTTAATTTTTTATTAGTTGGAGGCTAATTACTTCACAACATTTCAGTGGGTTTTGTCATACATTGATATGAATCAGCCATAGATTTACACGTATTCCCCATCCCGATCCCCCCTCCCACCTCCCTCTCCACCCGATTCCTTTGGGTCTTCCCAGTGCACCAAGCCCGAGCACTTGTCTCATGCATCCCACCTGGGCTGGTGATCTGTTTCACCATAGATAGTATACATGCTGTTCTTTTTAAATATCCGCACCTCACATTCTCCCACAGAGTTCAAAAAGTCTGTTCTGTACTTCTGTGTCTCTTTTTCTGTTTTGCATATAGGGTTGTCGTTACCATCTTTCTAAATTCCATATATATGTGTTAGTATGCTGTAATGTTCTTTATCTTTCTGGCTTACTTCACTCTGTATAATGGGCTCCAGTTTCATCCATCTCATTAGAACTGATTCAAATGAATTTTTTTTAACAGCTGAGTAATATTCCATGGTGTATATGTACCACAGCTTCCTTATCCATTCATCTGCTGATGGGCATCTAGGTTGCTTCCATGTCCTGGCTATTATAAACAGTGCTGCGATGAACATTGGGGTGCACGTGTCTCTTTCAGATCTGGTTCCTCAGTGTGTATGCCCCAGGAGTGGGATTGCTGGGTCATATGGTAGTTCTATTTCCAGTTTTTTAAGAAATCTCCACACTGTTTTCCATAGCGGCTGTACTAGCTTGCATTCCCACCAACAGTGTAAGAGGGTTCCCTTTTCTCCACACCCTCTCCAGCATGTATTGCTTGTAGACTTTTCACTATTTTTTAAATAAATATTTTTAATTGGAAAGTAATTGCTTTACAATGTGTTGGTTTCTGCCTTACATCAGCATGAATCAGCAATAGGTATACATATGTCCACTCCCTCTTGAACCTCCTGCCCCATCCCACCCCTCTAGGTTGTCACAGAGCACTGAGTTGAGCTCCCTGCATCATACAGCAAATTCCCACTGGCTATCTATTGTACATGTTAATATATATGTTTCCATGCTACTCTCTCCATTTGTCCCTCCATTGCCTTGCCCCTCTCCATGTCCACAAGTCTGCTCTCTATATCTGCGTTTCCATTGCTTCCCTGCAAATAGGTTCATCAGTACCATCTTTCTATATTCCAGATATATATGTATACATATACACACACACACACATTAATGCATGGTTTTTTATTAATATATGGTTTGTTTTTCTCTTTCTTACTTACTTCATTCAGTATAACAGGGTCTGGGTTTATCCACCTCACTAAAACTGACTCAAATTCATTCCTTTTTAAGGCTGAATAGCAACAAGGCAAATTGGTTATCTGAGAAGGCTTTACAAATAGTGGAAGAATGAAGAGAAGTGAAAAGCAAGGGAGAGAGGCAACCAATTAAGCACAGAGTTCCAAAAAAATAATAATAACTAGAAGATACAAGAAGGCCTTCAATGAACAATGCTTAATAATAGAAGAAGAAAACAAAAGGGGAAAGACTAGATATCTCTTCAGGAAAATTGGAAATATCAAGGGAGCATTCTGTCCAAAGATGGGCACAATAAAGCATAAAAATGGTAGAGACTAGTAGACATTGAAGAAATCAAGAAGAGATGGAAAGAATACACAGAAGAACTGTATGGAAGAAAGATCCTAATGAACCAGATTACACAATGGTGTGCTTAGTCACCCAGAGCCAGACATTCTGGAGTGTGAAGTCAAGGGGGTCTTAAGAAGCACTGCTGTTAATAAAGCTAGTGGATGTGATCAAAATTTCAGCAGAACTATTCAAATGCCTAAAGGATGATGCTGTCAAGGCTTTGCATTCATTATGTCAGCAAATCTGGAAGACCCAGCAGTGGCCACAGAAGTGGAACAGATCAATCCTCATCCTAATTCACCAAAAGGGTAGTACCAAAGAATGTGCTAACCATCGGACAATTGCACTCATCTCCCATGCTAGTAAGGTCATGTTTATTTTTTTATTTTTTTCATTTATTTTTATTAGTTGGAGGCTAATTACTTTACAATATTTTAGTGGGTTTTGTCATACATTGACATGAATCAGCCATGGATTTACATGTGTTCCCCATCCCGATGCCCCCTCCCACCTCCCTCTCCACCCGATTCCTCTGGGTCTTCCCAGTGCACCAGGCCCGAGCACTTGTCTCATGCATCCAACCTGGGCTGGTGATCTGTTTCACCCTAGATAATATACATGCTGTTCTCTCGAAACATCCCACCCTCACCTTCTCCCACAGAGTTCAAAAGTCTGTTCTGTACTTCTGTGTCTCTTTTTCTGTTTTGCATATAGGGTTATCGTTACCATCTTTCTAAATTCCATATATATATGTGTTAGTATGCTGTAATGATCTTTATCTTTCTGGCTTACTTCACTCTGTATAATGGGCTCCAGTTTCATCCATCTCATAAGAACTGATTCAAATGAATTCTTTTTAATGGCTGAGTAATATTCCATGGTGTATATGTACCACAGCTTCCTTATCCATTCATCTGCTGATGGGCAT